>NC_039251.1:18871857-18979849 GCF_003368295.1 Carassius auratus | reverse complement strand
CTATGAAAAACATTAGTTTAAATCTATTAGGTGAGAGAAAGAATAACGCCCATGTTTAATTACTAGATATGTCTTTATTTAAAAAAAAGAAAAAAAAAACTGGTGATTGGTCCCTATTTAAAAAGCGAAGGGTAAATGCATTTTATACAGTAAAAAACTACAGAAATAAAAATACAGTTTTAAAAATATTTAGACAAAAAAAAAACCGTTTTGCGTATATAAAATGCATTATATTTGTGACCCTGGATCATAAAACAAATCATAAGTCACACGGATATAATGTAGCAATAGCCAACACTACATTATGAATCAAAATGATTGATTATTCTTTTACGCCAAAAATCTTTCGGATATTAAGTAAAGATCATGTTCCAAGAAGATATTTTGTAACTTTATTACCGAAAATATATTTAAAACTTTTTTATTAGTAATACGCATCGCTGAGAACTTCATTTGAACAATTTTAAAGGCGATTTTCTCAATAATTTGTATTTATATAATTTTTGTGCACCCTAAGATTCCAGATTTTTTAAATAATTGTATCAAATATTTTCCAATTCTAACAAATCATACATGTTTATTCAGCTTTCAGATGATAGTCCAGGGTCACATTTAATTAAGACACATTGTAGTAAACAAAACTCAACCAATGATGTTTAGGCTCAAAAAGGATACCGTAGACTCTAAAGGACGATTTATTTAAATGAATGGACCTGCATGGAAACTTTTAACTTCCACGCCCAGCATTCTTCCTGGATTTTTATTTTTTTTATAAAACTCTCCACGTAACCGCGAAAACAACTTCTTTCCTCACGAGGCCCCGCCTTTTAAGAGCGTGCTAGCTCCTTTCAACCAATCACACAAAGAGGCGTGATCACATTAACCAATCCTTTACCTCAGCGGCTCATCTACGTCATTCGTTTTGCGACGCGTCCTACTGACACTTCAGAAGACAACATAGCAGTAAACTGCACTATCAAGGTCGAAAGTCGGACAATAACGTATACTTCATAGGCCCACTTATGGTCGTCCAGAGGTCTTGTTTTCCTGACTACGGGCTCTTGCTTTTTGGTAGCATCACGGGTCAATAGCGGCAGATTGCTCTGCACGTCTTCAGCGGTATTTTCGTGCGTGCAGTGGTAGCATTTAGCTTTGTTGAGCAGTCATGGCTATGGTGGGGCTGAGAGCTTCTTACCACAGAATCCTCGACAGGATCGAGCATATGCTGCCGGCTAAACTGAGACCCATTTATAACCATCCTGCAGGTAACACAAATGCTGTTAGCGTAACAGCTTATTTGTCACTGATACTGATCCTGTTAACCTCTTGACTGAAAGTGACGGTGCAGCCATAGACACTGCCACCTGAACAGGTGTTTTTTTTGTCTCATTGTTTAAAGTAAAAAAAACAAAGCGACTCCAGTGCTTTAAAATAATGGTACTAATCAACTTGGTGCACGAATATTTCATAATTAATCTCCTTGTATGCATAGCTTAGAATGGAATTGAGTTTTTAGATATAGATAATGTTTTAAGAAGATGCTTGACGGAAATGAATTTTTTGGCACTTTATAATGTTAAATTTGATTATTATTATTTGTATTATATTTATTGGTATGTTGTTGACACTGGTCAACTTTCAATGGTTTTGTGTGCAAACCAGTGATTACTTACATACATTATAAGTTAGATTATTTATATATTTTTTTCATTTGATCGATCGGTCAGTGCATAAACTTGTTTAATTAACTATGTTTAAACAAATTTTTGACGTGTTTTCACATTTTGGGACACAACTAATGCCTTTAAAGTCTTGACTTGTGTGATTGTAATTTTCCAATTAGTATTATATATATTCAATCCATTGTACATGTAAAATGTTAAGTGTACATGTAATGAAAAAGTAAAAACTATTCTGTACTGTATTTGTGGAAAGTGCCCTTGATCGTCCTGTGTAATATTTTCTGTTACTGATTTACTGAAAATAATTTATGTTCCAATAACCTCACATGAGCTATCTAAAGGGAGTTAAATTGTTTATAGTTCTAGTCATTTGTGGTACAATAAATGTAATGTTGATAAGCAAGGTTGACTGACATGTCATGTTGAATATTTAAACACTGATTGTTTACAACTAATAATCCATAATTGGTTAAACATTTGTACCATCAGCAGTTGTATATTGTATTTCTTATTGTAAGTCAATTCAGTCATCAGTGCCTTCAGCTTACAGACATGCAGGTTCAATGTGTACTTGTACATGTGTACTTCATTGCTGTAAAACATTTACACTTTCTTTCATATTTTAGAAAGATATTATACATATTTGTTATAAAAACACAGCCACGAAATGTACTGGCAAGAAAAAAAATTATCTTCTGTGTCAGTACTTTTTTTTTTACTGTTTTGTATGTTGAAAGACCTGGTTGCTGTCACAATAAACACACATACTCTGTGAACATTTGACCTGTCAAACATGAGTTTAACTGTTTTGATGTGCTCTTTGTTTAGGTCCAAAGACTGTTTTCTTCTGGGCACCAATGTTTAAATGGGTAAGATTAATAACACATGATCTGGATGTTATTTGTATTAAATATATATATAATATATATATATATATATATATATATTATATATATATTCTATATAACATTTCTGATTTCACACAGAGTCTGGTCATAGCTGGCATAGCAGACATGACACGTCCAGCAGAGAAACTCAGTCCCTCCCAATCTGCTGTGTTGACTGCCACAGGTATATCTATCTCACACAGTAACCAATTCTTTAAAAAATTAAAACCCTGAACAATTCAAAGTTGCCAATCTCCATCACTCTCTGTTTTTCAGGTCTTATTTGGTCCAGGTATTCCTTGGTTATTATACCAAAGAATTGGAATCTCTTTGCTGTAAACTTCTTTGTTGGAAGTGCAGGAATATCACAGCTCTACAGAATATGGAAGTGAGTACTCTTTCACCTACACAATACATGCTATAAAATCACATAAATGGGGAAACAGGCAAAAGGTGAATGTTGTTGATTTTAGACTTTTGTCCAGTTTCCAAACAAACCTTCAGCTGACGCAAACCATCTGGCAGTGAAGTGTATCGTGTCTTGCGTAAAATCCATCTATCACGTCATTCACATCTGTCAATCAGATCTGGCAGTGGCTGTGACAAAAAAGTGAAACTTCAAGTCAACTTTTTTTGTATATTATTATTATTATTGTAAATTATATCTGTGCACATTTTTTTGAATCCACATGCCTTTGTAATATTCAATCAAAATAACCTTTCCTCTGCCTTGCGCCTTGCGGTTCTCTTCTCTGATGACGTGTTTACTGTTACGAGGGCGGGACAACAACTTCTCCCCTCCAACAATCTGTCACTCAAAAGAAATCACAGCAATAGCATGTAGGACACAGGGGCACCAGCTATGTAGATTTATATACCGTAATTTGCCGGACTATAAGTTCGCACTTTTTCTCATAGTTTTAGCTGGTCCTGTGACTTAAAGTCAGGTGCGACTATTTATAAAAATTAATTTGACATGAACCAAGAGAAAACATTACCGTCTACAGCCGCTAGAGGGCGCTCTATGCTGCTCAGTGTAGAGACCTGCATTCCCGCTGGAGTACCCATAGACAGTAAAAGAGATGGAACACAGCGACCCCATTGGATTCAAGGTAGACAAGTGAAGTCAATTAGAAGCAAGCACTTCCTGGGGGTCGAGCGAAACTAAGCAGACTCAAACTGAGCTTGATGATGTAAATGTAACGTGAACAACCTGTCTGACCATTGTGTGCCAAGAGAATCAGAATCACTTTGCAGAGAAGGCGAGCGTGAACAGGAGCAAATTTTGGTAATTATTCTGATTATTTATCTCCTTTGACTTTATGCCAGATGTAAAGTTATTCGCTGTCAAAGTGACGCCAAAATGAATGGGAATCAATGGAATGCTAACAGAAGGTGGGGCTCCGCTAGCCAATGGCGGCACCCAGGATGCTTCAAAAGAAATATGAAACCCTGCCCCCCTGGGAGTACCGCGGGACCCAGCACAACCGAGTGCAGCGCGGGACAATATTTGATTGGTGAATGCGGACGCGGGCGGCAAAATATTATTGTGTGCGGGTTGCGGGAAAATAAAGTTATTTGTGGGGACTCCCGCGGAGTGGAAATATCTAACAAAATAAAATTACTAAAAACAGATCAACCTGTATTTATAATAGACTAAAATAAAATAAAATAGACTTTGCGGAATGGGAGGATGCTGATGAAACCATGGACAGCGACGTGTAATTCCATTCCGAGATAGCGAGAGATCCAGTGGTGGAAAAGGGGATGTCAAGAGTTTAAGAGATTAAGCAAAGTAACACGCCATGTAGGCTACTTTGCATTCCAGCTCCCAGCTCACCATCGGAGAGGGCTTTCAGTAATTCTAGTCGCATAAGGGGGCAGAGATGGATTGATCTGAAGCCCTCATCAGTTAACGACATGCTATTCCTGCACAGATTACATTAGTAGTCGTAGTCTACCAATTTATTATTATTTTTTTTTTATTCGGTTATTTTAAATTATTTATTTATTTTGCTAAATATTTAAAATTTGTCTTTTGTTATTGAGGGGGAAAAAAATGTTGTTTGTTTAATGTTTGAAGGGAAGAAGGCATTCTTAAGCAGTAGGCCCTAGGCTAATTTTCCTTTGAACATTAAATAAATCCAGGTTTATTATTATTATATAATTCATTAGGCTATACTATAGCTATATTGTTATAGGTATATTTTTTTAAAGTTACATTGCTTACTTTTTTACTGTATTTCTATGTTCTTAAGTTCTATGTTGTTCGTTCCATTCATCCATTTAATTAAACACAAATAAAACGAAACATATGTTTCTCTTTAAAATTTATATTCAACAGGGGAGCAATTGAAAAAATAGCAGGCAGGCAGGCAGGCAGGCAGGCAGAATATGCAATGCAGGCAGGAAAAATCCATCCCACTCAGGAGCTCAGTGCTCCTGACTGTACCCTCTCCCTGAAAACCTAGAGTGCCCTCACGTGGCTGTAGACGGTAATGTTTCTCTTGGTTCTAAATAAATGCGACTTATATATGTTTTTTTTCCTCGTCATGTCGTATTTTTGGACTGATGCGACTTATACTTAGGTGCGACTTATAGTCCGGAAAATACGGTAATAAAAGAGCTTATTAAAGGAAACACCTGCATAGTCTAATTCTGTTACCTAAAATGGTATTTTTAAATAATATGGTTTCCCTCTTGAAGTGTACTTTTTTATTATTATTATTAAAGGTTTTTTTTCCCACCCAAATCACTTTTTTTTTTCTCATGACTATTTTACACCCTCTTTATAAAACGGTATGCTTTATTGCTGTTGTGCCATTAAAGAACAACTCTTTTCACATTTTATCTGCTGTGAACTCTGCTTATTTTAACAAGGTTGCAATAAAGCAGTCCGGGTCTTCCAGCATATTTTGTAATTTAATTGTGTGACCAAGTTGGGGGATTTTCATTATATATGAGCTCTTTATTCCCCTCAGGTATAACCAGGAACAGAAGGCAAAGGAGAAAGAAGCTAAGCTTGATAGCAGTGCTGTGTAAAGGGCATCCAGAGGACTGAAAGGGACTCTCCTCGACTGGTACCCCAGAAACTTCCCCTCCATCAACAGTCCTCCAGTAGAGCCTCCACATACTTTCTTCATGAACAGAGATCATCTGATTCTTTTATAGTTCAGGTCATTGTCCCGTGCCACTAGTACCTATAGCAACAACTAATACGGTTGTTAATAACGCACAAAATGTTACATATTCATATTAGTATGACTGTACATTTTTTAAAAGGGTTGAGATTCAGATGCATCTTGATAAAGGTGTTTTCCATCAAATATACTTGAGTTACCGTCATAATTCTTGCCACTGAATGAATTTCTTCACTTTGCTTCTGTCATACTGTTACCAGAATGTCTCCAAATACATTTTAGAAAAGTCTGTTTCATTAAATGCATTCTTTAGGAAATATTTATTAGACAACTGTAATGCATTTTATTATTATAATTTTTTTTTTTTTTTTTAATTTTTACATATAACATTAAATTGTTTCGTCATAACCCATATATTGCAAAATACTCACTGAACTGAACTGTAATATTGGGAATTTTTAATTAACATCAAAATGAAGTAATATTAAAAACAAACTTATTATAATCATCTTGCCCTTATAATCAAGTGTACTGTTCATCTGTTCACTAGTTATTCATCTTCATCCACCATTATCAATAAATCAAATAAAGTACTTATTTGAAACAGTTAAGGAGTAACACACTACCATATTACTCATACAGTTTGTACTATTTGTTCTGCTCATAGTATGCATTTTTATAAATGGCACCAAAATGTGCAGTGTACAACCTGAGCACATGTATCCCACAATGCAATGCACACAACTCGACCTGTTTCCAGTGAGACATATGAGGGAGTGTTATCAGCTGTGATTTTTAACCATTATTTTTGACTCATTATCAGACAGCCAAAATTATTATAATAAAGCACTTTTAGATGACAACTAAAAATCATTAAATGTATACTGTGAGGTTGCATTAGAAAACAATGATGCAATGATGTTTGAAATTGTTATTGTTGTATTATGATGTTCCAAATATTATTTGTAACCTAAAATAGAATGTACTAAGCAGTAGTATACTATCCTGTTTGGCCTACTGCTGTATATGTTTTTATGACAGTACACTGCTGTCCCCTTGTGGTGCTACAAGAAACTGCATTTAGTAGAATGAGATGTGAATGGAAATGCAGATGGTGTGATCCACATAGAACAGATTTCAGTGAACCATTTTGGCCCTGAAAGGTCTTCATCCACATGGTACGGAGCCCCTAAAAGGTCATTCTGGTGGGAAAAAAATCAGAGAAGGTAATCACAAAAAATCACAAAGGTACTAGGTTACTCCGCCGCGGTACCCCTGAAGCAATCCAAAATAGTTCGAATATAAACACTTATTATAGGTGTACCCTAGTGATTCAGGACAGGCTAAAAACACGGTTTAGAAAATGGATTCATGGTGTTCTCGCTTATCATATAAATTTTGTTTACTTTGAACACACAAAAAAGTTACGGACCGTAGCTCTGACTGGTTGTTTCTCTTACCGCTCCCGGTAAGAAACAACCAATCAGAGCTGCAGTCCGCTGCGGAGTAACCCAGTACCTTTGTGATTCTTCATAGAGATAAACAGAGAGAAGTAGCTCCAGCTACAATGTCCTTCCGCAGCACGCAAGCAGTTCTGTTTATTAACCGCTAGAGCATCAAAAGTTACGGGCTGCAGCTTTAAAGAGCCAGTAAGATGAAAATTCTAAGCGTTACGAACCATCCGAAAGAATCTGTTCGCGGAAATTAATCGTAATTCCAGTGACTGTTTCATTGAGGCGAATTCATGACAAACTGTTGATCTGAATCTTACAATGGAGTCGGTTCTCTTCGATGGAATCGATTACAACCTGTGGAATCAAATCTTGATCCAAATCTTTCAAATCTTTCCTTTGGAATCGATTTCCAGACCTAGTCAGGCACTGACTGTCAAAATACGAAGTTAAAGAAAAAGTAAAGAAGTTTGTCAGTCAAAGAGCAAGCGCACTATAGCTACTAGAGCATTGTTTATTATGTTTCAAAACAGCTACCTCAACTGTCTGTATATCTTCTAAAACGCAGATGTTTACCCTACATTTTCTGCTCGATCATAATACGTAGGCTACACCTACTTCCTTTTTTTCCCAATCATAAATACTGTTGCCATATTTACTGAATATAATTTTAAACATATTACAGTTACATTATTACAGTTGAAGAAAACGAACTAGACTTTTTATTTTGTAGTTTATTTCTATCACTTCCACTAGCAGCTGATATGTGTATATTCATATTAAATGTATTTTAATATATTCCATACAAAACATAATATGACATATTTAGTCTATTAAAAACAAAACTTTTCATTATCCCAAATAAGGGGTTAGTGTGTTACTAAAAATAAATTACTGAAAAAAATCTGGGCCAAAATTCAGAACCCGGAGCCCTCCCCCGGACAGCTCGCCAAATACACATAATCTTTACTCTATTTAATTTGATGTGCAAGTATGAACTCGTGAATTCTAAAACCAGCCCTGCACTTATATCCCAAAAGACAGTGACCTGCAAGCTCTTTATATTTTGTCACGTGACCACACTTGGCCTACACATCAGCTGGACAGATACGGATAATAACCAGATAACACAATCCCTGTTTACCAAGGCACAGAAACAGTTGTGCTTGCACTCGTTCATGATACTCGCATATAACTTCTGTAATAGTAATTATTCTTCTGTAATGCTCTATTTTTACAAACGGTTTTATAAATAAGGAATTGAATTTTTCTTTTATACAATTGCTGCCTTGAGGTTGTTGGCTTCATTTTTTTCCCTAAAAGAATAGTGTATCAAAAAATGAAAATCCTGTCGTCATTTACTGATGATGAGTAATTGAT
Organism: Carassius auratus; assembly: GCF_003368295.1. Taxonomy (NCBI): domain Eukaryota; kingdom Metazoa; phylum Chordata; class Actinopteri; order Cypriniformes; family Cyprinidae; genus Carassius; species Carassius auratus. The sequence goes on along the minus strand of NC_039251.1, from coordinate 18,971,309 downwards.
GTCAGGATTTTCATTTTTGTATGAACTAACCCTACTCAAATCCCTGATTGGAGTACAAGCAAATACATTTAAATATTTTTCACCTGACAAAGACGTAAATATGCTGAAATGATTTGAGAATCATTTTATAAATAATAGAATATCATCCATTGCCACTGGACTTGGGAAATCTGAATTTCATTCAAGGTTAAGAAAGTCTGCAACAGTCCAATGTAAAACCAATAATAAGTGCTCCATTATTATAAATGTTTTATGGGGGAATTGTCTATTCTATTTAGAAAAATCTTAAACTTGTCCCTGGTGGCGGGGCCTCAGGATATTGTCATTCAATAAAAAGAAGAACATTAACTGTTCAATTCAATTCAATTCAAGTTTATTTGTATAGCGCTTTTTACAATACAAATTGTTACAAAGCATATTTACAGAAAATTATGTATCTACAATATTTAGTAATAGCTTATAAGTGGTGACTGTCAGTTTGTGCACGTATGACAGGATTTTTAGAAAAATTAATATAAGACAGCCAGACAATGAACATTATTAATATTATTAATAATTAATAATTATTATATGATGAAGTCATATAATAATTATTGATTATTATATGACTTGTAGCAATATTTGTTAGTTCTATTTGTTGATTCAGGGTTAGCATCATCTGGGGTCCTCTGAGGGTCAGCATCATCTCTTCTCAGCTGTACTGGATCCCGACTGGAGCTTGTGTAAATCCTAGTTACCACATAGAAACAAACAGAGACATCATTAGCATAGCTGCTGATCCAACAAAGTAAAATTAATTAGTTTAACCCAGCTGCAGTCACAATTTAAGAGATTTTGAATAGACCGCATGTGATAGGTGTCAAGACTGGATTGGTGCATGTCAGGAACAGCTGACTGTCGGCTGATGCAGGCGTGACTAACATGGCCTGACTGAACTAACGCAATGCTCAATTTCAATCAGGACCACTTCCGTCAAGTATGACAATTATATTGCATACAGTTAGTATTGGTGGTATGGTTATGTTCTGGGCAACACTCCACAAGCTTGTCCATGCAGCCATGCTTGGACAGAGTGGGAAGAGTAGCAAGACAAACCCCCTAAACAACCATATGCCAAAACTCCCCAACACAACTGATGCAATTTGAAATGGCCAGCAATGAGAAATGTTGCTTGATACTATGTTTATGGGGGAAGCATCTGCATCTGCACTCGCAGATTTAGAATAAAAGCAAACTATCAAATTAATCAGATTAGATTGATAGATAATATCAGAAATATGGTGGGAATTAAAGGGACACTAAGTAGGAATTACTCCCATCTAGTGGTGAAATTGTATTTTGCATTCAAACTAATTTTGCTCTCCAGCGCCTCGCTTTTTCAAATGCGCGTTGCATCTACGGTAGGCGATATGTACCAAAAAGCTTTGACGGGATGTCTTCTAATAGCACTTCGTCGAGTTTTCCTTCAGGTGAACAGGTGTGTTATTTCAAACAAACTGCAACATGACAACTAACAAACGAATGTTACAGTATGAATTACTGACTGTGGAAAACATGAAATATTGTAATTAGTAGTTATGTCTTCTTTATTCGTTATATTTTCTGAATAATGTGCATTGTTAGATATAAAAAAAATATTATAATATAGACTGTAACACTGACTTACCTGTCGAGAAGAAAACTGGCCACTTCAGCGTCTCTTTTGAAATCTTTATCCAGCATTAGCTCTTTCCACCTAGAAAAAGCTTCCCCGACATTAACTCTTGTTTTCTGTAATCTACGGTCATGTTTCCTTTTACGGTCTATTTTTGACTGTTTTGGTTTTCTTCTCCTGTGGCGCGGCATATGTATGGTCCATAATAAGAATGCAATCCGGACTTTTAAACTTGCCGGTGCAGTTTCAAGCGCCTCTCACTGCTCTGCACCTGCGTTTCTGGCTCTGACCGAAAACGCGTTGTGGAAACGCGTTGGCTTAGTACTTTTTGTCCCTCTCTGCTATTATAGTTTTGCAAGATGGCGGAACTACATGGAAGCCTCCGTCGACCTACCCGTCCCATGTATATAAAGATAATAAATTCTTCATTTATGAGGATTAGTTTAAACATTGGCATAGGTATTTGTACATCATTGAGGGCATATTTATGAATAAAAATATTGATTTTAGATAATAAAATACCTAAAAAGTTACTTATTGTCCCTTTAAGATATATTTTATCACTTTAAACAACAGAGAGTGATAGTAAGATAGAGATTCTACAGACAAACAAAGCTACACGGAGCTACAATCACAAACCAGAAGCAAGGCAAGCAGGAAGCAGGAATAACATTGTCCAACAGCAACACCAAGTAATGAATGCCGAAAATTCAGCTTTGCATTACAGGAATAAATTACATTTTAAAATATATGGAATTTATATATTAAATTAAAATTAATAAACACACATACAATTCATAAATTCATATTTAAAATTCTGATAAAATTTCACTATTTTTTAAATTGTATTTTCGAACCAATAAAAAGCTACGCTGAGTGTCACGATCATCAGCTGGAGTGCTCATGAAGTCCAGTAGAGAGCACTCTACTCAGGACTCTTGTATTTGGTGTCCATTTCCATTCCCTACTCCAGTTCCCAGAATCCCGTGCTATTGTGGATTATGTGTTGAACTTTATTGTACTGGCCCATTTCACATCTATGTCACGTCTCAGCTGAATTTCCAGAGCCTCATCACGTCTCAGCTGAACTTTTAGAGCCTCGTCACGTCTCAGCTGAACTCCCAGAGCCACGTCAAGTCTCAGCTGAACTTCCAGTGCCTGGTCACGTCTCAGCTGGACTTCCAGTGCCTCGTCTGTGAACTCTGCCGGCTCTGTCACGGCTATGGAGGTCGTTTGGGAACTCTTTAACCACCTCATCACGGCCACGGAGGCCGCCATTAACCTGTTTATGTTCTCTGTTTCAGTCCGACCTGACCAGACTTGCTCTCCTGTGCCATCGACTCCACTGTGTTGGTCCGCCCCGGTTGGCTCAATTTCGGCCTGCTCTGCCCCAGTCGGCTCCAGTTCTGCCTGTTCAACCCCAGTGGGCTCCAGTTCCGCCTTCTCTGCCCCGGTGGGCTCCAGTTCAAGCTGCTCCACCCTGGCTTCCTGCTCTGTCAGCACTGCCTCGGTCCCCAGCCAATCCACTTCCACATGGACCTGGCCCTCCATCCCTCCCCCTGTTCTGCCTCCGCTCCACCTCCCACCTGAACTTTGGACTGCTCTTAGTTAGGAGCGTCTGGAAGCCACTCTTTAATATATAGCACCCTCCCACCCATGTCACGATCATCAGCTGGAGTGCCCATGAACTCCAGTAGAGGGCACTCCACTCAGGACTCTTGTATTTGGTGTCCATTTCCATTCCCTACTCCATTTCCCAGAATCCGTGCTTAGGGCTAATTACCATCAGGTGTTCCCAATTACCACTCCCCTATATATACTGTGTTTGGACTCTTAATGATTGCAAAGTCTTGTTTAGCCCTGTCCGACATTTCTGAATGTTTTTCTTGTGTTTGTTTCCTGGCGTGTCTAGGGTGACCACCCGTCCCTTGTAGCGCGTGCGCGCACAGCGTTTGAAGCCCAATTCATGCGTCCCGCAAATTGAGACTGTCACGCATAATCAATGCTTGCTCAAAAAAAGTTGATGGCTCTATATCCTCGAGCCCCAGGCAGCCAAACGAACATTACTTGACAGTGCTACTGCGAGAGCGGGAGCAAGCCAGTTTCAATGAGAGATGAAGTTTACATCTTTATTATTTCTGTTTTAACGTTTTTCTTACATTATTTATATTAAAATATGTTATGTAGGCAATAACTCAGTTTACTATTTGACTAATTTACTGAGGTGGCATCGTTGTTAACTTACAAAAATGATGATAATTTGGTGGATAATTAAAATTTTTCCGTTAATAACAGGTAGTGTATTCCGATGTAAAATTAACAGTCGCCTGAGGACGCTCAACAACCATCTTATCTGAGCTCAAAACGCTGCTTGAGCAAGTGTCAAGATACTAAAAGTAATAAATACATAATTATGAACGTTTATGTGTGTTTATTTGTTCTCAGTACGTTATTTTAATAGCAATTAATGATTATGAAAATAAAAGCATTACAATATATATATATATATATATTACTATATACCATCGATGAAACCACAAAGCTGACGCGGGAGGTATGTATAACTGCAATATAAAGTAATTTTGAGTATTATTGCTATTAGTATTATTTTCTAAAATTAGGTACATGTAATATAAAAGTCCATTTGGCAATGTTTTTGCAATAGCTCCAAGTCTCACGCGTAGTGTAGGCTATACCTCACTGTCCGAATCCGTTCACTTATTTATTTGTTCACTCCATCCTGATATAGTGAACTCAACTGCCATACACTATATAGGGATTAGTGAATTCCCTTCCCTTGAGTTGTGATGTTAGACTGTTCCTGTGGTGTTGAGCAACTACAATTCATTTTAATCCTATAATTTTGTATTATAATTTATTTAAAGTGAATAAATTGTAATGAAAAATAAATAAAATAGCTAAAGTAAATCATAAGTGGAAGTGCATCTGTCAATGTTTAGGGGAATAGGGCATTATTAATATACCATGTAAGGTGGTATGTGCTAGAAATGGGTAAACCACTATCAGTGAGTCTGCCCATGGGGTGTCCCACATTGTCCCTCAGAAACATACCCCTTGTCCCCCCTTGGGCTTATTAGCAGGTGGTCACTAGGCATGTCTGATCTTGGATTGTTTATATCACCTGTGTTTCTCTGCCGCCTGCCACGATCTCTGCCTGTTACTGTTTTTGATTTTTGATATCCCTTGACATACTTGACGCTGTTCTCTGATTTCTGCCTGTCTGACCATTCTCTTATTAAATATACAGCAAATGGATCAGAACGTCTCTGACTCCTCGTAACACTGAGCTTAGCTATACAATATTTTATATGAATAATAGGCACAAATCTAAGTTTGAAAGCTCATTTATGGTGTAAATGAAGAAACCATGAAACTATATTATGTGGCTGAGAAGGCTGGTATGGCTGCTGATATCTTCATTGCTTGCGAGAACATATTTCATTACCTCCTGAATTTCACTGTACATTGACGGAAAACACCCTGTAATACACTGTTGTAATATTCATTCAGCATTCAATGCTGTTTGCTTTAAGACACATTAATAGCATTTATTTTTCTATTCCTAACAAGCAGTATTCCTACCAACAAGTGATTGGTAAAAGTCTGATCTTTCCATGACAGTATTTTCAGCCTGTGTAATAGGGCGCTACAAATACCAGGTGCCAAACTTAGGTCAACTATTTGCCATGGTGCGGGCCTGGAGAACAGCAGTAGCCTGAGATGACACTGCTCTATGCATTCATTGTACAACCTCACAGAAAATGGTCTGCCGACTGAAAAAAAAAGCTGAAATTCAAGCAAAAACAGAATTTTTGAATGGGTTAGAATTTGTAAACTAGAAGTTGTTAACAATTGTCCTTTCAGAAATGTATAAAACAGAGATACTCTGTGTTGTTTTTCTGGCTGATACCATATGCGTTTCTAATAGGGGTGTAACGGTACGCAAAATGTGGAGTGCAGCATCAACAGTTTGAATTTTTAGACCTGCTCAGATTTCGTTATTGCGTTGGCCCGATTGGAATTAAGAGCAAAGGTCTGTTTAAATGTCGACGGGAGCTGCGTTTGAATTACAATCGTTTTTTCCTAGTTGTTGGGATGTTCACACTCGCGTGATGCCTTTTGAATATAGAGAGAGATACAGAGAGTGCAATATAATAAGACACTTTCGACGCCGTCGCAAAAGACTGTAACGCCACGCCAGCAGAGGGAGCCCTCTCCCGAGTACTGACTGTGTTCCGCTCCCTCTGCTTCACCTGTACTTCCTGTTTGTGCAATATATAAGCATGGCAGTATTGCCAGCCTGTCTGCCTTACCGAGCATTTTCCCCATTGCCATAGTTTGCCTTATTGTGTATGATCTTTGCCTGGTTTCCTCGTTTCTGCTTTTGGATTCGCCCACTGTCTTGTTGTTTGGATTGGACTGCCTATCTGTGTATGATTCTCTGCCTACTGTTTGGATATGTCTGCTGTGGATGTTATTAAACTGCACATGGATTCTAACGCCGCTTCCGCGTCATTACAAAGACAAAGTACAAGCACATATTAATCCATGTTGTGATAACTGAGGAGAGAGTTTTATTTGGCTCCCGTCCATATTCGCATCGGCGTCCGAAATAATTTCGAACGTTTAAAGTCTAGTGTGACCGCCCCTTATTTCACCTACAGTAGCAGCAGCGCGCCAGTGCCATGTCAGGCACGATTCTGGTGTGTAAAGAAACAAGACACACAAAATGCGAAGCAAGCCGTCAAGCAACTCGCAGCAGAAACACGCTCACGCCACGCAGCCAGTGTGTCACTGGCCTTAGAATCAGCTGCAGGGCGGGATTGCGCTGAACGCGGAGACTTCCGCCACTTAAAGCTGAAGTAGGTAATTTTTGTAAAAATATATTTTTTTACATATTTGTTAAACCTGTCATTATGTCCTGACAGTAGAATATGAGACAGATAATCTGTGAAAAAAAATCAAGCTCCTCCGGCTCCTCCCAGTGGTCCTATTGCCATTTACAAAAATCCATCGCTCCCGTCAAGAAACAACCAATCAGAGCTGCGGTCCGTAACTTTGTTTGTGTTCCAAATGTACACCATGAATCCATTTTCCAAACCGTGTTTTTAGCTTGTCCTGAATCACTAGGGTGCACCTATAATAAGTGTTTATATTCGGACTATTTTAGATTGCTTCGGGGGTACCGCGGCGGAGTAACCCAGTACCTTTGTGATTCTTCATAGACATAAACAGAGAGAAGTAGTTCCGGCTACGATGTTCTTCCGCAGGACGCAAGCAGTTCTGTTTATTAACCGCTAGAGCGTCAAAAGTTACCTACCGCAGCTTTAATCTGTTCGTTTGGAAACACGAAAATGTTCTTATGTTCCCGCACACAAAATATTGCATTTGGTCATTCTGTACACACGTGCACCGTACCGAAAGCACTGTACTGAAATGGTCCGGTACGAATACACGTACTGTTACACCCCTAATTTCTAACCTAGCATTGGCAGGCTGTATAACATGAACGAGAGCCGAGCTAAATACAGAACACTCTGAACCATATGCTATCATCACTATCTGAATGTGAGATCCATGGTAAAACAGCTCACAAACACTAAGTACTGAACATATTGCACAATCCATTGATCACATAGAATTTCACATTTAATTCTTAGGCTACAGAGACGAAATTAGCAAAACTGGTTTTATCTAAAATATATATTTGTGTCAGACTAGGTGAATTCTATTACATAAGCGTGCTTTGAAGTCTGCCAAGACTGGCTGACACTTCTCTCAGGTCTCTTAGCTCAAGTGTTATGTTGCAGAGGGCTATATAACAGAGTTACAAATCACCAGGAGGATACAATTTGGTAATTTGCATGAAAATTACTTTTTTAAAATCAGATACTGTCAGATTCAATGTCAAGCCATGAGTACAATTTATATTTATTCTTATGAAGCATAATATTATGATACTGGAGGCACATAGTAATACTGAGTAAAAAATGCATCTCCTTTCCTAGATAGAGTGAAAATCCTGTCTAAATTCTGTCATCGCTATTCTGTTTCAAAACCTCACAGGTACTTTTATGCTTTTTTTTTTTTTTTTAGAGCCTAGCAGCTTCTGTCTTTGTTCATTATCATTGTACAGAAAGCACAGCATGGACATTCCAGTAAATAACTTATTTTGTGTTCTATACTGAAGAAAAGAAATACAGGTTTTGAACAATGTAAGAGTCAGTTAATAACAGAATTTAATTTATTTATATATATATATATATATATATATATATATATATATATATATATTTATTTATATACTGTATATTGTGTGTGTGAACTTCTACAGTCATTTCCTGTTTGACAGTATTTAACACGAGTCAGCATGTTTGCCCATATTGCCAGTTAACCAGCCTTACAAAGCATTTCTCATTGTTATTTTGCCTGCCAGTTCTGTGTATGATTCTGCCTGTCTTCACATTCTCGATTGTTAGATTGCTCCATTGGATTCAGAGCCTGATTGGACTGATGTTTGTGTTTGATCCATTCGCCTGACTACTCGTCTCTGCCTTGGATACCCATTGTGTAGTTGAAAGATCGGATTGCTATTATGGCACTGACCCTCTGCCTGGTTTAACAATTCTGTCTTTGAGATCTTTTCCTAAAAAACTTCTGCAAATGGATTCTACAACCTCCATGTTACACAGATTTAGCCAGGTAGCTATATTTAATTGGCAGTCCTGGTTCAACACAGCAAGAAAATAAAGATATCTGCCAACCATCTCTGTACTTAACACTGAAAATCATTCTAGAAACAACAAAATATGTTTTATGTCATAAATCAAATAAATTCTGACTCCAGAATCACTGTACGATTCTTGACTTGTTTTTTGTTGTTGTTTGTCCCCTAGAGTCAAGGTATTCATACACCTTGAGAAATTAATCTTTGTTTCCAAATGCAATGGTTTCAGTTTTCTCTGAAGTTTTGGCTCATCCAATTGTTAATTTTGAGTCAATGGGGCGGTAGTAATTTGGTGACAAGTCTAGGTAAACCTGGGTAACATCTGCAAAGCTGTGATAGGCAATTTGGTTCTTTCTCAGTATCTGACCTAGTGGGAGCATATACAGGATAAACAAGAGTGGTGCAAGAATTTAGCCTCATGGGACTCTGCATGTCATGGACATCTATTTAGACTCTCATATACCCACATAATAACCTCTCCTGAACCAATTGATTACCATCCCAGAAAGCCCAAACCAGTTTTCCAGTCTCTGTAAAAGTATGTTCTGATTGACAGTGTCAAACGCAGCACTCTGATCTAGTAGTACCAACACTGATATTTTGCCAGAATCAGAATTTAAGCAAAATATGTCTCTGTGCTGTGATGCGGTTGAAAACCATATTGAAAATTGTCCCAGGAATCCATTTGAGTTTAAGTAGCTGTTCGGCTGATTAAAAACTACCTTTTTTTTAATAGTCCTACCTGTAAAAGGAAGATTTGATATTGGTCTATATAGGTGCTGGTCATATTAGAATATCATCAAAAAAAAATTTAATTCACTAATTCCATTCAAAAAGTGAAACTTGTATATTATATTCATTCATTACACACATTTATTAGTGAAATAAATCAACTTTTTTATGATATTCTAATTATATAACCTGCACCTGTAGTTGCTCAATATGGTGTTATCAAGATTGCTCTTTTTCAGAAGGGGTTAAACAACTGCAGTTTCAGAGAGCATGGAAAAGTCCCATAACGAATGTAGATGTTCACCACTTCTAAGAGATCTGCTTCTAAACATTTAAACACACTTTTTCAAAAATGTGAGAAGTGTGCCAAGATGGCAGGTTGACGATTTATGGTGCTCTAGTATTTCTTCCAAAATGTTGCTATTGTTGTTTGTATGCAAGGGTTGTTTAAGTTATAAGGTTTGAGAATAAGGTCTGTCTAGCTGTGGCTAGTTCCACATCGACAGCATGAAGGCTGTCAATAAAGCTTTGTATTAGACATAAAAGTTTCAATGTGATTATTTCTACATGGGTAAACATAGCATTCTGTTTACAAACGAAGCCTGAAGTCTGTGAAAACCAGGACTGTGTATTTCACAACCATGTTGTCACAGTTAAATCCGAAACATGCTTCTTAAAACAAAGTGTAAGATTAGGTGGTAAAGATTAGACCTGTCTGTAAACATTCCAATAAGGTTCTCAGGACCACTTTTCTGAAAATGAGATATACTGTATAAGACGAGCTGCACCGTAGCTAAAAACACTGTGAAATAAACAGACCCAATGCCAAATTCCGAGAATAAAAGGTAATTAATATTTAAAATAGATGTAATTTTAGCAAATCAATTAAAAATGTTTTAAACCACGTTTGAGACGGAATAAGATACAATTATCAAAACTAACTATGACTGTGTAGACCACTAATCCATTATAGATCACCTAAGAATACCATGATAAAAATAAGAAACTTGGTTAAAATATAAACAAGAACCACCAGATGTAAAGGGAGTCTGTTTATTTAAACATTAAAGTAATATCGCTCAGTCGTGAGATAGTTGTAGTGCAATTAAAAGTCTTGCCAGCTTATCCGCAATCTTACTCGCAGCGGACCAAGATGACAGGCGGAGAGAGAGAGAAATAGAGCTAGCGATAATGATTTATTCGATTGTTTAAACACAACAAATTTTTGTAAACCTCTCATTTGAAGAATCGTGGTGCTTGCACGAGGAAGACTTTCTCTCCTAAAATAATTTAAGTGGAATTTATATTTTTATTGATTTATAGCACCATCATATTAAATGCAAACAACCACACACACACACACACACACACACAAACAAACATTGTGATATGAACTTAAGATCTGATAAAATTATTTATTATGTTTATTCTTCATCAACACATGCTTGTTTTTATCACAGCTCCCATAACATAGAGAGAGAGAAAGAGAGAGAGAGCATTACAGACTGCAACCTGATACCATGGTCACGTACCACACAAACGCATCCAGATGAGTCCAAATATGGGAGCGATCCATAAAATCTACAAACACATTCTTCAGGGAGCTCATTCATCACTTGGTCACTGAACAAACAACACGTGTCATACCCCAGAGCAGAGATGAAGGAGGAATTTCACCCCGGGTTCCACAAATGGACATAATTATTAGGTGAAAGGGCACATCTGGACATAATTAATAGGTCAAAGGTCAAACTCACCAATCATTCTGAAGTTTGCTGGCGGGAATAGTCTTCTGCCTGATGCCTATTAGCCTTTGAGTTTAGAGGTGCTTTCACACTTGATTCACTTGCCTGGTCTGAACCCGAGTTTGATTGCTCCCCCCTCCCCCTGCCTCTGCTGGACTGCGTTCATATTATGTTATTTGGGTCCAAACCATGGTTTGTTTGCGTCATCAAGCCAGCACCTGTTTATCCCGTTGCAACGTAACGGCGGCGTAACAGAAGGCAAATGCATAACATTGCTCTCTGCACTTTTATATATTCAAGTTTTTTAACCGTTAATTTTCTTCGGTACATAACGCATTTATGTCTGTCTTACAAATGTACTGTAAATGATCTGAAGAACACTGAACAGAAATTAGACAACTCTCTGTTTGCAGCGCATAAGTCACACTTGTCAGGAAAGTGAGTAAAACACATACACAAATACATGTTTTTATCAAATAATACGTAATTAATAGAGGTTTACTTCCGAGATTTGGTACGATTGCGTCCACATCAGCAGCGAATTGTACGAGAGTTCACATTAACTGTACCCCAGACCACCCTTTTTAAGTGGACTCGGGTATGGTTCACGGGTTCACACCCGAGATCGGAAGACAGTGTTCACATTATCTAAACAAACCGAACTCTGACATCAATCGAACCCGGGTGCGCACCAAAAGTGCTAGTGTGAAAGCACCCTAAAATCACTGACAGATAAAGAACAGGAGCTGCTGATAAGTGGTAGAAAGAGACGCACACACAACACTCACACAAAATAGAAGCACAGTGATACCCCTGAGACATTATAACCCAGACAGGCACATTCTCCTACTACGGAAGTTCTAAGCGGCCATGCATTATATATTTTTTTCTTTTTGTTTTCTCGTTATAACGACTTAATTTTCTCGTTATCTCGACATAACGAAGTTCGTTTTCTCGTTATAACGACTTAATTTTCTAGTTTTCTCGACATAACGAAGTTCGTTTTCTCGTTATAACGACTTAGTTTTCTCTAAGAAGTTACAAAACTGCGCCAGCAGGTGGCACTATAGACCTGAATATAACTGATGGGGTGTTGTACACTGTCCACTTTACTGTACGTGGACCTTCCTCGTGATCGCTACAATTTGTGCAGTCTTGTTCATTACTGACATTTAATTAATTCATAAATGTTAAATGCTTGAATCAATATGAATATTTTGTGTATTAAGTTCCTGCTAGATGCATGAGTTTCACCAACGCGTTCTGTGTCATAAAATAACAGCTTATCAAAACCAAGGTTGACATCACTGTATTCTGTTTATCTACAGTAGGACGGGATTTAACGATGTAGGCTGATGTGCTTCTTTTCCTTATTACTAATCTTTATTGTTAACCATATTGATGAGAAATGTGATGTATATGTAAAATCCATAAGCTAATTTAATTCAGTTTTGTTCTATAATGTTGTAATCGTTTTTTCTACACACACATACACTACACATACACATGAACGCTCTTTTCAAACAGAAGCTTGTAACACACATGATATCTGCCACATCATATAATGACTACTACAAATTACAAATTATATATAATTTTATTTCAAATAAAGGGAAAATGAAAAGTGAGTTTAATCCAAGCAGCTCTAATGGCGCGGTGTTGCCATTTAAACATGTTAATTACAAAAACAAAACGTTATTTGTACTGTCTCTGGAAAAATCAACAGTGATTGATCAGCCTTTATTTATATACAGTATTGTAGACATTATTACCTAGGCGAAGCAAAATTTGCTGAAATATAGGCTACAGTAAGAGCACCTGCATGGCTGTCCATCAGATGCCTGTCAAAGTTGAGTTCGTTACTATTGCAACAGGTAAACTGTCATGTCGTTATAACGAGAAAACAAACTTTCATTATGTCGAGATAACGAGAAAAATAAGTCGTTATAACGAGAAAACGAACTTCGTTATGTCGAGATAACGAGAAAATTAAGTGGTTATAACGAAAAAACAAAAAGGAAAAAAATTATAATGCATGGCCGCTTAGAACTTCCGTATCCTACAGGCACATTTTACAGGAATATTTTCTATGAATAATGGGCACAAATCTAAGTTTGAAATCTCATTTATGGTGTAAATGAAGAAACCATGAAACTATATTATGTGGCTGAGAAGCCTGGTATGATTGCTAATGGCTGCTGATATGTTCATTGCTTGCGAAAACATATTTCATTACCTCCTGAATTTGCTGAGTCGCTGTACATAGACGGAAAACACCCTGTAATACACTGTTGTAATACCACCCTGACATACCACCCATGTCAACCACCCTTATTTGGTTCTTGTTTTGTTTTTTCCTTGTCTAATCTCTTATAAATTACCTCAGATTTATTTTAATTAATTTAAATACCAAGTCACATTCAATGCTGTTTGCTTTAAGACAAATTAATAGCATTTATGTTTCTATTCCTGACAAGCAGATATCTCTGTGTGGTTGGTATAAGACTGATCTTTCCATGACAGTATTTTCAGCCTGTGTAAAAGGGTGCTACAAATGCCAAATGCCAAACTTAGGTCAATCATTTTCAATGGTGCGGGCCTGGAGAACAGCAGTAGCCTGAGATGACACTGCTCTATAAATTGATTGTGCAACCTCACAGAAAATAGTCTGCCGTCAGAAACAAACGCTGAAATTCATGCAAAATCGCAGGATTTTTGACTGGGTTAGAATTTGTAAACTAGGCTACAGAGAAGAAATTAGCTAAACTGGTTTTGTCTAAAATATATATTTGGGTCAGACTAGGTGAATTCTATTTCATAGGCGTGCTTTGAAGTCTGCCAAGACTGGCTGACACTTCTCTCAGGTCTCTTAGCTCAAGTGTTATGTTGCAGAGGGCTATATAACAGAGTTACAAATACACCAGGAGGGTAAAACTTGGTAATTTGCATGAAAATTACTTTTGAAAGTTCTGATAATGTCAGATTCACTGTCAAGCCATGAGAACAATTTATATTTATTCTTATCAAGCATAATATGATTATGGAGGCACATAGTAATACTGAGTGAAAATGCATCTCCTCTCATAGAGTGAAAATTCTGTCTAAATTCTATCATCACTATTCTATTTTAAACCTTCACAGGTACTTTTATGCTGTTTTTTTAGAGCCTAGCAACTTCTGTATCTGTTCATTATCATTGTACAGAAAGCACAGCATGGACATTCCAGTAAATAACTCATTTTGTGTTCTATACTGAAGACAACAAGTACAGGTTTTGAACAATGTGTCACAATCATGGTCTGCTGTTCTCCTGTTTTTGAGTTTTTTCCTTATTTGGTCATTTTCCTTTTCTTGTTAGGTTAATCGATTACTTCACACCTGTGTCCCGATCTCCCGTTAAGCCCCGAAGAGGCTACCGATCTCCCGTTAAGCCCAGAAGAGGCTCCCGATCTCCCGTTAAGCCCAGAAGAGGCTCCCGAATCCCAGTAAACCCAGGGAGGGCTCCTGATTCCCCGACGAGCCTAGGGAGTGCTCCCGGGCCCCAGTTAAGCCAAGGGAGAGCTCCTGATTCCCCGACAAGCCCAGGGAGGGCTCCTGATTCCCCAACAAGGTGGAACTGGGCCATGGCAGAAATGGAGACTCAGGAGCTGAACACTTACGGGACTGGACTCTTGGCCTGGATCCGACACAGGGCTTAACTGGGTTTCAAAAGCTCTCCCTGGGCTCCCTGGGAATCAAGAAAAAAGAGGGCTCCCGAGTCTCCAGTTCCTCCATGGCCTCCCAAGTCTCCAGATCCGTCATGGCCTCCTGAGTCTCCAGTTCCGCCATGGCCTCCCGAGTCTCCAGTTCTGCCATGGCCCCCCGAGTCTCCAGTTCCGCCATGGCTCCCCAAGTTTTCAGTTCTGCCATGGCCCCCGAGTCTACAGTTCTGCCATGGCTTCCCGAGTCTCCAGATTCTCCAGATGCGCAATGGCCTCCTGAGTCTCCAGATCCGCCATAGTCCCCCGAATCTCCAGATCCACCATGGCCTCCCCAGTCTTTAGACCTCCAGGGCACCCCTTATTGTTGTGTTTAAATGTCATGCTGCTTGCTTGACCAGTACAAACCTATAAGTCAAATGCATGAATAATACGTTGTTTAAATGTATTGAGTTTCATATGATTATGAAAGACTGTTACTGGTCTGTGATAAAAGCGTCACAATGATAAATTTTTTTGTTATTATTATTATAATTTTTTTACATGATTTGAAATCAAAATAATATACAAATATTGTGTTTGTGGAATAAACAGCCAAGGATCAGCAGCGACTGCAAACGCACGCGTCCTGTGTGAAAACACAATGATGATGCTTCTGGACCACATACGTAACGCACGCGGACCACATATGGAGTATGTGTGAAACAACAGGCGTGAAGACAACATAGCAGTAATCTGCATTATCAAGGTCGAAAGTCGGACAATGACGTAGACGTTATAGGACTACTTAATGCTCGTCCAGAGGTCTTGTTTTCCAGACTACGGGCTCTTGCCTTTTTGGTAACATCACGGGTCAATAGCGGCAGATTGCTCTGCACGTCTTCAGCGGTATTTTCGTGCGTGCAGTGGTAGCATTTAGCTTGTTGAGCAGTCATGGCTATGGTGGGGCTGAGAGCTTCTTACCACAGAATCCTCGACAGGATCGAGCATATGCTGCCGGCTAAACTGAGACCCATTTATAACCATCCTGCAGGTAACACAAATGCTGTTAGCGTAACAACTTATTTGTCACTGATACTGATCCTGTTAACCTCTTGACTGAAAGTGATGGTGCAGCCATAGACACTGCCACCTAAACAGGTGTTTTTTTGTGTCGTTGTTTAAAATAAAAAAACAAAGCGACTCCAGTGCTTTAAAATAATGGTACTAATCAACTTGGTGCACGAATATTTCATAATTAATTTGTTTGGATGCATAGCTTAGAATGGAATTGAGGTTTTAGATATAAACAGTGTTTTAAGAAGATGCTTGACGTGTAATGTTTCTGTAGTGTACTGTATTTGTGTAAAGTGCCCTTGATCGTTCTGTGTAATATTCTCTGTTACTGAATTACTGAAAAAAAAATTCTGTTCTAATAATCTAACATGAGCTATCTAAAGGGAGTTAAATTGTTTATAGTTCTAGTCATTTGTGGTACAATTAATATAATGTTGATAAGCAAAGGTTGACTGACATGTCATGTTGAATATTTAAACAATGATTGTTTACAACTAATAATCCATAATTGGTTAAACATTTGTACCATCAGTATATTGTATATTGTATTTCTTATTGTAAGTCAATTCAGTCATCAGTGCCTTCAGCTTACAGAAATGTAGGTTCAAGTCTGTGTACTTCATTGCTGTAAAAAAAACATGTACATTTACCTTCATATTTTAGAAAGATATTATACATATTTGTTACAAAAACAGCCACAAAATGTACTGGCAAGAAAAAAAAAATCACCCAAAAAGTTTGTCTGTGTCAGTACTTTTTTTTTTTTTTTTTTTACTGTTTTGTATGTTGAAAGACCTGGTTGCTGTCTCAATAACACACATAGTCTGTGAACATTTGACCTGTCAAACATGAGTTTAACTGTTTTGATGTGCTCTTTGTTTAGGTCCAAAGACTGTTTTCTTCTGGGCACCAATGTTTAAATGGGTAAGATTAATAACACATGATCTGGATGTTATTTGGATAAAAAAAATAAATATATATATATATATATAATTGTTACATTTCTGATTTCACACAGAGTCTGGTCATAGCTGGCATAGCAGACATGACACGTCCAGCAGAGAAACTCAGTCCCTCCCAATCTGCTGTGTTGACTGCCACAGGTATATCTCATACACAGAGTATATCTGAACAATTAAAAGTTGCCAATCTCCATCACTCTCTGTTTTTCAGGTCTTATTTGGTCCAGGTATTCCTTGGTTATTATACCCAAGAATTGGAATCTCTTTGCTGTAAATTTCTTTGTTGGAAGTGCAGGAATATCACAGCTCTTCAGAATATGGAAGTGAGTACTCTTTCACCTACACAATACATGCTATAAAATCACATAAATGGGGAAACAGGCAAAGCAAACCACCTTGCAGTGAAGTTCATCGAATCTTGCGTAGAAGCCATCTATCACGTCATTCACATCTGTCAATCAGATCTGTAATTTCAAGTCAATTTTTTATATTATTATTATTGTAAATTATATCTGTGAAATTTTTTTTGAATCCACATGCCTTTGTAATATTCAATCAAAATAACCTTTCCTCTGCCTTGCACTGAAACCTGTTCTCTTCTCTGATGACGTGTTCACTGTTACGAGGGCGGGACAACAACTTCTCCCCTACAACAATCTGTCACTCAAATGAAATCACAGCAAAAGCAAATAACAATGATCCAATCACTTCCTGCTGGACCAAATTAAATCTTGCCCTACATTAAATTTTTTATTTGTCGAAGCAGCCGTTTTGCTTGGATATTCATCAAAATAGCGTAGAAAAGAGGAACGTAGCTTCCATTTCAGGCCAAGTAGGACACAGGGGCACCAGCTATGTAGATGTGTATACAATAAAATAGCTTATTTTTCGATATATGAGCACTTTATTCCCCTCAGGTATAACCAGGAACTGAAGGCAAAGGAGAAAGAAGCTAAGCTTGATAGCAGTGCTGTGTAAAGGGCATCCAGAGGACTGAAAGGGACTCTCCTCGACTGGTACCCCAGAAAGTTCCCCTCCATCAGCAGTCCTCCAGTAGAGCCTCCACATAATTTCTTCATGAACAGAGATCATCTGATTCTTTTATATTTCAGGTCATTGTCCCGTGCCACTAGTACCTATAGCAACAACTAATACGCTTGTTAATAACGCACACAATGTTACATATTCATTAGGGCTGTCAACAATTTTTTTTTTACTTCGAATATTCGTTGAATTTAAAATAAAAATCCACATTCGAATGCAAAAATGTTGCATTCGAATTTTAGGTGTGGATTGAGGAGGCTGCCTTATAAGCCCTGGGTATACTTCACAGTCCATGTTCCGTTCTGTCTCGCCAACAGCCGTGTGGATTAGCTCGACACGCAGTACCACTTCTGTCTCATCATTCACCTTGTGTATGGCCGAAGTATACTTGACCTTTATCACTGGCGCACGAGATGCGATGAGGATGTAAATGTCATTGCATTATAAGGTTTATGTTAGCCTATCCAGTTGAAGCCACTAGAAAAAAAGAAGAAGAAAAGAACACAAATGTGGAGAAGATCTTGTTTACATCAAAACTAAAACCAAGCCATTCACACAGAACGCATATTTTGCACAGTTTCTAGAGAGCCGCATGTTTAGAAAAACATGTAAAATTAATGTAAGTTCCAGTTTTTAAAAACACATCTCGAGACTTTATGGTGGGTTTTTGTTCTCCCACTACATCTCATGTTTTTAAATGAAAAAATGTATTCTGTGTGACTGGCTTTCCGCCCTTTTTATTTAACTATGCATATATACATGACACTGTTTTGTTTATAGTATAAGCAACGTAATTAATTATAATTGGTTCATAAACATTATTTAAAATACTATGGTTTATTATTATTTTTATTTTTTTCACAGTCATGTCATGCTTTGAATAAAAGTGTATTAGTAATATTTTGCTCGATGCACCCTCTTGTGGCCTCAGGAAAGAAGTCAAAAGCTTTTCTTCACGAATATAATTCGAATTTTTATAATATTTAAGTAAAAAATTGAATTTAGCTTTTCATTTAATTTCACCTATTTTGACAGCCCTAATATTCATATTAGTATGACTGTACATTTTTTAAAAGGCTTGAGATTCAGATGCATCTTGATAAAGGTGTTTTCCATCCAATATACTTGAGTTACCGTCATAATTCTTGCCACTGAATGAATTTCTTCACTTTACTTCTGTCATACTGTTATCAGAATGTCTCCAAATACATTTTAGAAAAGTCTCTTTAATTAAATGCATATCTTAGGAAATATTTATTAGGCAACTGTAATGCATTTTATTTTCTTTATTTAAACTTTTTACATATTCATGACATGAAATTGTTTTCGTAGAAACCCATGCATTACGAAATACTCACTGAACTGAACTGTAATATTGTGAATTTTTGATTAACATCAAAATGAAGTAATATTAAAATCAAATTATTATAAGCATCTTGCCCTTATAATCAAGTGTACTGTTCATCTGTTCACTAGTTTTTCATCTTCATCCGCCATTATCAATAAATCACATAAAGTACTTATTTGAAACATTTAAGGAGTATCACACTACCATATTACTCATACAGTTTGTACTATTTGTTCTGCTCATAGTATGCATTTTTATACATGGCACCAAAATGTGCATTGAACAACCTGAGCACATGTATCCCACAATGCAATGCACACAACTCGACCTGTTTCCAGCATAGACGGTTTCCAGTGAGACATATGAGGGAGTGTTATCAGCTGTGATTTTTAACACCATTATTTTTTACTCATTATCAGACAGCCAAAATTATTATAATAAAGCACTTTTAGATGACAACTAAAAATCACTCCGAATTCATACTGTGAGGTTGCATTAGACAACAATGTAATAATGCTTTTTGAAATGTGTATTGTTGTATTATGATGTTCCAAACAGTGGAGTGATCTAACGAAGTAGTAATACTTCTAGTACTTAAGTGTTTTTTAGGCGTATCTGTAGTGTAAGCTACTTTACTTGAGTTTTTATATTTCAGCCAACTTTTACTTTAGCTACTACATGTCCAAATTAAAATGTATACTTTTACTCCGATACATTTACCCGAAGCATATTCGTTACTTACTACAAAATAGTCAGAAGAACAGAATGCAGGAAAGCAACTTTTGCCACTCAAGTCGAGTCTGGGGTGTGCAATACAGTATCGTCTGCGATAATATGGTAAGTGTTGTCGTAATGATGTGCAATCTGAAGTTATCCAGTAGGCTATATCACCAAATCACACACAGAGTGCACATACATTGATTTATTATTCTATTAATAGGCTTCTC
The DNA here is from genome assembly GCF_003368295.1 of Carassius auratus. Classification (NCBI taxonomy): domain Eukaryota; kingdom Metazoa; phylum Chordata; class Actinopteri; order Cypriniformes; family Cyprinidae; genus Carassius; species Carassius auratus. Next base: position 18,951,375 of record NC_039251.1, on the reverse strand, counting down.
GAAATTCCATCCATTCTTAATTGTAGACGGCAAAAATGCTTCTGATATTTATTTAATTGAATATAGTTTTTAATCTATATCACGCAAAGAGTACAGGTTTTCTGCAGATATCAGAATGAGCACATTTAATAATCATTTTAGGTCATTAAGCAATGACTTGCATTGTAGACATCATATTGCTTGTTTTTGCTAAATTTTGCTAACGAAAATAGTTCCAAACAAAGATCACATCACTACTGTTTTGCATCTCAGGGCAATGGACGGTGTTTACTTACTGAATGAATCAGCTTTTTGAACGAAAAGGTCGATAAAAAACATGGATAAAAACGGTTCAGTGATTCACTAATTAACACAGTCAAATGCTTTGTTTCTGAATGAATCAACCATTTGAATGAATCGGTTGAATCTCAATGACCCTTCCAGTCACATGTTGCCATCTATTGGTGGTTTTATTTTACAATTTTTTTTTTTTTTTTTAAATTTTTCATGTTTTAAATCATTTCAAATATTAGTATTCAACATTTTATGTTAAAAACAACACATTATTTATCTATCTGTAACTGCAGGTTAAATGCATCCATGTCCCCTCTGAGATACATAGACTGTAAATACATGCTATTTTTAGATGCAGATTCCAGAAAGGTTTTCTTATGTAAGAAAGAAAGACACCATTACAGATTAAGTGCTTCTTATTCTTACCCCAAAATAGAAGAAAGACTTCAAACTGAACACAATCTTGCTACTCAAGCTGTGCATAAACTATTTTATATACATCTATTTGCTTATTTTACATTTAGAATTTACTTTTACTTTCAATACTTATGTTACGATTATGTTATGATTTCTAAAATACTTATCGTACTTAAATACACCAAATATCATATACTTTAAGACTTTTACTCAAGTAATATTTTAAATAAGTCATTTTCTGGCAAGATATCTGTACTTTTACATGAGTATGACTTTCAGGTACTTTATACAACTCTGGTTTCAAACATTAAACTAATAGAATGTACTAAGCAGTAGTATATACTACTATCCTGTTTGGCCTACTGCTGTAAATGTTTTTATGACAGTACACTGCTGCCCCCTTGTGGTGCTACAAAAAACTGCATTTAGTAGAATGAGATGTGAATGGAAATGCAGATGGTGTGATCCACATAGAACAGATTTCAGTGAACCATTTTGGCCCTGAAAGGTCTTCATCCACATGATGATACAATGCCTTGCCTACAGGTTGATTACACATATAACATTGAATATTTTTCTCACCTATTTAAAAGCCTGTGGTAAACATAGATAATACACAGCTACAGGACTGTAATAAAATAACTATACATTACTCATCATGCAAACAAAAGACAGTGATGTCTGGATCGGCGCCATGTTTGAAGGTCTCATGTGGAGATGTAGGCTGATATATTTTTGAGTCAAACCCATAATGATTCATCTTGTGAATGCAGTGTCCAATCTTAAAACATGGCATACGTGCACAATAACAAGATAGTCTGAAGAAACATGCAACATTTCTGATGCTCTGGGCACTGTGTGATCTGATATTTTTATTTATTAGGCCAAATCAACCTTCATCCAGCTTTGTGGGTTCTTTTTAAAACACCTGCTAATGTCACCTATTAAAAGATGTACAGTTTTATATACAGTACATTCAAATTATTTTAGGATTAATAATATCTTCAAATGCAGTTTATTCTTCTTACCTTTGTCTAGGACGTCGTGCTGCAAAATAATCAGTAAATATTTTTTTCCTGCCCATTTTTTTAATAATTTTTTCATTATGTATTTTTATATTAAGTATTGAATTATATATATTTTTATATTAATATTAAACAATTTGTATTCCCTCTACAATAATTTTGTATTTGATATGTTCTCATCTGAGTGGATCTTACTGCAGCAAAAAAAAAAAAATGTAATACCAATTTGCAGTGGCAGAGATCATTCAAAAGACAAGAGCACAATGGATGTTTGAGAATTCATTTATTTTGGTGATTCGTGAACACTTGACGGATGAAGAATTAAGAAGTTCCTTTGCCACTGCGCAAAAAAAAAAGAAAAAAAGAAAAATGCAGTAGAAACTCTAGTACGGAGACTCAATTTCATAGCTGTAAACCACATTAAAATGGAATTGAACAAACTAATTAAACAGGTAGTGCTATTAAATAAGGCACATGAACAAATCGTAAACAACTCTTCCAAAAAATCTGAATGACCATTTTTGGAGCATAAATGTCTTTTACATTGCTTTTTGGATACATATAAATAGAACAGACAGAACTACTATGTACACATTTTTAGATCTTTCAGAGGTAAATGCAAAATGGGAGAATTTATATTAAAACTAATCAAGGGCATAAAAGACTAAATGAATACTAATGTCAATAATCCTACTGTAACAAAATGGTCAAATGAGCAGTGGGCAGCTGTATCCAGCTGCATGGGGAGCAACTGGGGGTTCAGTGCCTTGCTCAAGGGCACTACAGCCATGGGTATTGAGGGTGGAAGAGGGTGCTTTTCATTCACCCCCCACCTACAACTCCTGCCAGCACTGAGACTCAAACCTATGACCTTCGGGTTACACGTCCAACTCTCTAACCATTAGGCCACAGCTGCCCTCCATTGAATAAGTAGACCACACTTGTCCTAACACAATCCCTGTTTACCAAGGCACATAAAGAGTTGTACTTGCCCTCATAGTTCATGATACTTGCATATAACTTTTGTCATAGTAATTATTCTTCTGTAATTCTCTATTTTAATTTTACAAATATTCTCCCAGGCGTCTGTTTTATACATAAATAATTTAATCTTTCTTTAATACAACTGCAGCCTTGATGATGTTGCCTTCATTTATTCGAAAGTGTATCAAAAAATGAAAATCCTGTCATCATTTACTGAGGGTGAGTAATTGATGTCAGGATTTTAATTTTTGGATGAACGAACCCTACTCAAATCCCCGATTGGAGTACAAGCAAATATGTTCATATAGTTTTCACCTGTTAAACACTTGGGGTTGGGTCAGGATATTGCCAATAAAATAAAAAGAGCTACATTCACTGTTGGTGAATGGTGCTTTTGCATTTATAATAAGGCCAGCAAAATCATTATTAATATTTGAAAGCCAGACAGACAAGCAAATAATAGCTGAATGGATAGCCAAAGAGCTGATCTCAAAGACTAGGTCTCACCAGCTCCTTAACATACTGCTTGAGAAGTTTAGCCCCGCCTTCTCTTTCTCCTCACTGGACAGATGTGTGATAGGATGAAGTTAATCATGTTTGATATAATGTCAGGTGGAGGGGTGTAGCTGATGAGGGTGATGGTGGGCGAGTGTCATCTCCCAGGCATCCACCAGCTGGACGTTCAGACCTTTAAACATGGCTCGGAGCACTTTGTCAAGCTGTTGGGAGAACCAGTCGCTGTTGAACAAGCTGGACTCGGGGTCCAGTTTCTGGAGGTTGGCTGTGCGGATCAGCACCAAAGTCGCTGGTTCTCGGTTCAGCAGTCGGATCACCGCCTTGCGGATGTGGCGTAGGCGCCGTATGTACACTTGCACCGGGAAAGTGCTGAAATGTGACCAGATGCTGATCAGGACCACCGTGTCCGAGCCCCCTCGTAAGCCATCCAGCTCATTTGAGATGTAGTGCATCTCAGCCGAGGACACGGATGTGAAGCGGATCGGTGGCCCATGGCAGCGGTATCTTAATAATATGTTGTGATTGCTGTCCACTGCCATGTACGGACCAACATTCTTCGGGCTATGAAAGTTGAATTCCTTAAACTCTGTATTTTGAGATACACAGGGTGAGATGTAGGTTAGATAATAGATTCATGCCCACTCAGGAATAAAATGTGTAAAATACTTAATTGGCATGACAATATATGAAAAACTCACCCTGGACTTAAAACAAATATCTGTACCTCTGTTGTCTCTGGCTACATTTAGAGATTCAATATTACTATACTATATTTTGTTATTTTTTTCCATGCTTTGCTTTTTTTGACATTGGGTCAGCTGAAAAATTTTGGAGATGTGGTCAAAGCCAAACGAAAGTGACTAACAATCAATATAGCACTTTTAAAAAGAGTTACAAAAATATTACTGACCTGGAACATGGGCAATGAGATACTCGTACCACTGTCGCACAGTGGAGTCTCCATACATGTACACCATTTTCCCTCGAAGACACTGTGCGATGACTGAAGAGGCATTAAACTGATGCATGATGACACCATTCAAAGGTCTCCATGATCCCTGGTAGTAGTACCCGGAAGGAGTGAATTCAAGGTGCATTCCTTTGGTTCGTACTAGAAGGAAAGAGGAAACAGAAGAAAAAAAAAAAAAAGACAGAAAAATTATGATGAGAACTTAGAAATTAAACCTAATACAGTTTTTGTACATTTAAAATGATACCACCTTCCACAAGTTTGTGGTCTGTAAGTTATTGCAAAAATAAAATTAAAGTGATAGTTCACCCGAAAATGAAAATTCTGTCATTCACCCTCATGTATTTACCTTCGGAACACAAATTAAGATATTTATGAAATCCGAAAGCTTTCTGACGTTTCATAGACAGCAAAGCAACTACCACATTCAAAGCCAAAAAGGTATTACAGACATTGTTAAAATAGTACATGTGACATCAGTGATACAACCATCATTTTATAAAGCTACAAGAATACTTTTAGTGCTCAAAGAAATCAAAAACATTTTTCATAGTTGCTGTCTGTACGGGGTCAGAAAGCTCTCGGATTTTAGAAATAGCTTAATTTGTGTTCCAAAGATGAACAAAAGATCTTATGGATTTGGAGCGACATGACAGTGAGTAATTAATGACAGCGTTTTCATTGATTGAGTGAACTAACCATTTAACACTTGTTCAGCAAGAATGCATTAAACAAATCACACTAATTAATAAACATTTAAGTTGTTACAAATGTGCCAAAATACCTTTAGCAAGTTGAACAGTCACATTGTCCACCCCTGCAGAATGTATTGGAATTTTGATATTAACTCCACTAGAACAAAACAAAATTAAAGTGTCATTCATTAAACTGAAATATTTATAATATATAGCCTATAATCTGCATTCTCTAAAGCACTGCTCTAAATAGGTTTCACTTCTCACTTACCTTTGGAAGAACTGTGACTCATAAACAGTGAGAAGGTGTTTCTTATACCCCCCTTTTGAGTGGTTAATCCGTGTATCACAGTCCAACATCTTGGGCTTATAACAGAACCAGGGTTCTCCAGTCTGGGGATCTGTGAAGTTGCAAAGCGACTGCTGTTTGTGCGGCAAACACAAATTACACAGAGTGGTCTCCGAGAGGTAACCTGAACGGAAGAGGCTCTTGAAGAACACTCGGTCTGATTGTTCTGCTCTCAGTCGTCTGAGGACCATCACGGCTTCGCTGGAGTGAATCATGGTCAGTTCCACCTGGGCAACACCTGCCCAAAGCAGCGGGAAAAATACTGTGTAGTTTCCATTGTTGTGGTCATGTACCTGGCCAGCCACGCCTGCCGCAAGTTCTGGCGTGTGGAGTCGTGCAACTAGAAAGTCTCCTCCATGTTTTTTGGGCTGACCCAAAAAGTTGTGCATCTGCACCTTCAATATCAGTTGCCCACCCACCTGCAGATCTCCAGGGTCTTGAATCGTATAATAGCTCTGTGCAGGATCGCTACTTTGACGTAATGGCAGTCCCAGGACCAATGGCTCTGGCCAGGCGATGGATTTGAGAAGATAGCTCTCCTCCCTGGCTTCCTCTGCAGTGGGCTCCTGGCCGAGGTGGGCACAGAAGGAGTAGTTAAACTCTACTGGTAGAAGAAATTCAGAGGTCTTCAATACTGACTGGATGCTGTTCTGAAGCTGATAGAAGGTAGATACTGTCTGACAGTTCCAGCTCTGCAGTAGACAAAACACAGAAGCTTTAATGTGACATTTTATTACAGAGAAGCATGAGAAAAATTCAGAGGGTAACCTTCAGAAAAAAAAAAAGAAAAAAAAAAAAGTGCATGATTCTCAGATTTTAAATTACAAAACAAGATTTATACCTTTTTCACTCTTTTTTTTCTTACAGTAAGAACCTCATGTTTCTTCACAAACAAAATTGTAACATGGCAATGATTTGCGGTAAGCTAAATCTAATTATTAGAAAGTTATCCTATATTTACATCCACACACATATTATTGTGCCTACAACATGTTGTTTTGTGCCCACAAAACCATTTCATTGTAGTATTATCTACTTCAAGGTAGCTAGAATATAAATGAAAAGAATGAGAGAAAATTGAGAGAAGCAGATATCATGATCACAATTAAAATATGATTTATCATGCAGCCCTATGAGTTTCCGTAACTCATTCGGTCATTTTACTGTTTGTAAAGCTGCTGTAACACTCTATATTGTATACTGCACTACAAAAATAAAGGTGACTTAACTTCTACTCACTTCCAATGAGGTGATATTCCACAGCAGGAACAAGAGTACTGACAAAGCCAGCAGACTGAAGAATGGGACATATTTGGGAAAGTATTTCTCCATGGTTTCCTCTCTCGGTCATCCTCCTGCCCAGCACTACAGCGGATCATGGTTGGCCATTATTGCATGCTAATCAAATAAATCAGACCAAAATGCCATGTAAACAGCAGTATCCAAATACATATTATGGCTTTATGAAAAAATCAGACTCCCATTTAAACAATTACAAATTAAAGTCGTTTTTACTAGGGCTGTGCCGATCGTGATCGCCACAGCCCTAGTTTTTACCCCCTGTAATCTGGCTCCGAACTGCAGGTGAAAATCTGTTGATTACTACCGGTACATAATATAGCTTAAATTGATGACATTTAATATTTTATTTTTCAGCACTATATATGTTAATCTTTCTTCATATAAAATATTGACAAAATCAAAAATTTGAGCTTGGGAAGTTCCTGAAATTTGGTTAATTGGACACAGAATGGCCCAGTTCTATATCTGTTCATCTACCATCAGAGAGTGGATTTATATTTTCATTCAGCCCTGGGTGAAAATGCAGACTGCCCATTCTAGGATACACAAGGGGGGAAAAAAATCATCATGAAATTGTTCTTGAAATTAGCTGTCTTTCTGGAAATTATGTCAGAAATGTGGCCATGAAAATCATCAAACAGAAAGTACCTCTTGTTTAGTTAACTCAAATGACAGTCACATAGGATTTAGACAAAATAAGTGTTAAGGATATAAATCTGTTATAAATAAAACAATGTTCTTCTAAATTGTTATCAAATTACACTGAACAAAATGATAAATGCAACACTTTTGTTTTTGGCCTAATTTTTCATGAGCTGAACTCTAAGATCGAAGACTTTGTCTATGTACACAAAAGGCCTATTTCGTTCAAATACAGTTCACAAATCTGTCTAAATCTGTGTCAGTGAGCACTTCTCTTTTGCTGAGATAATACATCCACCTCACAGGTGTGGCATATCAAGATTCTGATTAGACAGCATGATTATTTATATATAATTTTGTTTAGTGTATATTTGTGATGTATTTGTACATTACATTTTGCAATAATATTATTAAAATGTGTTAAGAATATTTTCTATTGTAGCAATCTTTGTCGTCCCACTTTAGAAAAGGGTGTTTCAAAAGTGGGACACAGGTTTTGACTAATGTTAGACAGTGAAATATACTATGTAATTCAATTGATAACATGTGCATTAAGAAAGTTTAATACCATGTAATTTTGTTAATTTTTGAGCTCATAATGCAGCAATATTATTTGTTTTAAGACCAAGATTCAAAATTTAGAGACTAGAAGACCATGGGATCCTGGACTGTGAAGACTCCATGACTGGCAATCATTTCTATTATGATGTGGGTTTTTTTTTACCATTACAATTTGCTTAACGCAAGCTTTTGAAAAAAAGTTTATAGAAGTAATAACCATTTTAAAGACATTCCATGTTCCAAATTGTACATCTTTTTTTAATTGTTTATTAAATTATTTATATATCTTTAAGTTTAATTTTCAATTTTTGACTTGCGTGTGGTATTATTATTGTTGCTGCCAGACTATTATTATTATTATTTTTTTTTTGAAAATAGTTCATAAACAGAGTTGACCATTTAAGTAACAGAATTGTAAAGTAGCAGAATTTACAAAATTATCTGGTGGACTGTCAATTCTGTTACACTATTGTCAGCATTGTTACTCTACCTTGGTATTAGCATTTGACAGTAAAATAATTGACTACTTTATTTTATTTTGGGCAAAAACTCCCCTTGCTAGCATAAATGCTAAGAACACATGGCACTAATGAAATCATGATTAAAAGACATTTAAATAACCCAATGTGTGATCAGTAATAAATTTGGTCCTCCTTTGATATTGTGGGAACAGTACTGATGTTCTTCAAAATAACTCTTGGGATAAGAATTTTTTACAATATTTTCTCAGAGAAGGCGCAAAGATTTTCAGTGCTTTAGATCTTATCAGTGAGAGAAAGTGATACATGATGGAAAAAAAATGCACTAATTCGGTCAACAGGAAATCATGATTTTCAGCTATTTAAGACACTTTTAACACAAATTATGTTATTATTGACTGTAACATCTTGTAATTCATAACAATAAGTAAAAAAAATTCTTCAAATATAACTAGTATATAACTGCCTTCTCATTTTGAAACACCACCGCAAGCCACTGAGTATATACAATTTATATAAACAGTTAACTAAGGCGATATTGTTCACGGTCTCTGTCTTGCTTCATCCACTGTGCAGCACCCAACATCTTGTGTTACAATATTTCAAGGTGGAATATGATCTGAGTCCTTAATACTTTCTCTTGCATTTCGAAAGCATACCAATTTCATCTCTATGACAAACAGCTTGCTTTAGAGGCCGAAATGTTAAACGGCGAGTCAGCTTCATTTTGGTTTAAGACCAATTCGGATGCTGTTTGATGCCACGGCATGTACATAATGCGCAACGAGTGAACATTTAATACGTGTATTTGTATAATGTCGAAAGAAAGCATCATTCACCCACCTTCTGAACTGATGCTCCAGTCCCGACGTGCTGCTGCCGCCGACCGCTTGATGTTATTATCCGTCATGATGCTCGCATCATAGCCAACAGTCAGTCTAAAAATGTACGAAAAGAACAGGAGCAGATTAGATTAGAGGACAACCGGTAGGGACCGGTAGGGACGAGCTGCGTTTGCAACTATCAAATACACGAGCACGGCACGCATGACCATCGTTTCCGCCCCAGCTTTGAAAACAGGGGGACAAAAAACCCGGAAAACTGATTATGATGATTTTATGGTATCACATATTGGGCTTCAATATTAAATAATCATACATTTATTATAAAATATCGTTTTTCTTGTACCGTTTCGTTTACAAAAATGGTTATGTTGAATTTACAATTAAGGATGCTCACGTGGTTTTAACACAAGCCTCGCATTACAATTGAGCTTTTTTATTTCCAAGCAAGCATGCACACGCAAGGCACTGACGAATTGTTGTTGCTGGGAGGGGCGCCTGTTGTGTTTTTATTTCTGTATTTATTGGGGGGGGGGGGGGTTCATTCTTTAAGATTGCAGGACCAATCCAACGATCAGTGACAGCAGCACAGAAGAACGAAGGCGTCGAGAAGTGTCTGTCTGCAGCTACTGCAGAGTGCAGACTGCAAGACAGGCGTAACTTGAAGTGGGCGTAACTTGACGAAAGAGGCGTAACTTGAAGTTGTTCAAATCACACAGAACCACGCGAGATGTCAAAACGAGATTTTGTCGGGATGCGTTCGAAACCGCATACGCTTTAATTAGACACTTAATTTCAATAAGTACTAACTTAACGAGCACTAAAGAGTACATACTCTACAGCCTAAATGCGTATGTATGAAGTATGAATGCAATTTGTATATCATCATCCGCTATGTTGATCATGTGACCTACAAAGTTAAAACAAGCACAACAACTTAAAAGATATAAGTGACAGGTTTAATAAATGTATTTCTAAGTATCTTGATAATGAAGAACATTGCCCATGCTGTGGTTTTGTTGCAGAAACGGCTACCTTTTTATTTTGTGATTGTAGTATAGCCAATACTGTTGATTTTATTTTTTTAAATATTTTTAACTCAACTAATGTGATCAAGTGTTATCCTTAAAGCATTTTTTTTATTAGAAAACCCAAAATCGTTATCTCTTGAATATTTTTTTACTGTTTTATGGCATTATGATTGTATATTGTTAGATACAACCGTCTTACCATGATCTTTTATGTAATAATTTGGCAATAATAATAAAAAAAGAGGGTCAGGTACACTAACTCCTCACAGCGACAGCAATATCTGCACAAAGGGTACGTCAATCAGCTGCTCGAAGAGCTCACCTTTGGAGAAGATTGTTGATTTTATACTCTAAAAATGTAAGTATTACTACTCGAAAATTAACATTACCCCATAATAAATTGCATATTTTGCCCACCCCAACACTTACATGCAATAATAACGATAAATCCCAACCAATAATTATATATATATTTTTTTAATTACATTTTAGTAAAAGAAGCTAAATGTTTTTTCTTTTGTGACTTAGCTATACATTAATATATACTAGTTCAACAAATGCAGTCGATGTGAATAGATCAATTTTCAGTCAAGCAATTAATACATGAATTGATTAAATATTTATATTTTATTTACTGAGAACAAAAAACATGTCTAAATGATTAAAAAAATGTATAAAAGTTAGCATCACAATAAATGCATAGATGTACAAGTCAACAACACATGAAACAAAGCTTCATTCAAACTTATTGTTCTAACAAACATGTATTTACAGATGGTGAACCCAACATCCTCCTGCCATCTGAACACAGCGGATACAGTTCTACTTTACACCGAGTTTACAAGTACATGCATTGATGTATTACTTTTGTAGTGGGCTAAACCACTGAAGTGGTTCAAATTTATAAAATAAATCTAAAGCGACTTACAGTGCATTCAGAATAACAGTTTTTACCTAACATGTGTTCCCTAGTATTCGAACTGAGGATGAAGACACCACAGCAATATCTGGTCCTGATGAGACCATAAAGGGCAGGTGGAGTGAGGGAGCGTCTCATCTGTGACTTTCGATCATTTCCAGGATGATGCTGTGGTCTTCTCCATCCTCAGTGCACACACCAGTCTACAGACATTTTCATGTCCTACAAAAATACACATACACAATACAAAAAGTAAGTACATTATTCTTTTGTTTCAGGTTTTCCCTTTTTTCACCTTTCCTTGCAGGTCCTGCTCCACCACAAAAGATCTGCAGCAAATGCACAGAAATCAAGAATAAGAAAAGAGGTGTAATAGTTGTTTAAAATTACATTAAAATAAAATACAACTTAAGATTTAAATGTTTCATGTATTTTTGTAGTGTACTTACACAAATCCTCTTTTAGTTTAGTTTAGTTTATTTCAGACGGACAACTTAGGTTCAACACAATTGAGCTAATGTTCAACAACATATTTACATTAGTCTGAACAGGTGTAGGCTGAAGCTCTTGCTTATAATGCCTAACCTTTTTAAAACATCTCATCTTTTAATAAATAAAATAAAAATAAAGAAAAAAAAACTGTTGTTTTACATCAATATACTATTGACAAGCTAGTATAACTAGACTACAATAACATTATTTTTGCCAATCAATACAGTTCCACAATCCAAAATACAACAAAAAGCCGCTTTCATTTATCACTCTTTAAATTGTTTCATATAGTTTCAGTGTTTTATTCTTTAATAGCTTCTTTAATTTGCTAAGTGACCCACATATTTTTAATTCCTCTTGACAGCTGTTCCATAGAATTACACCTTTAACTGAAATACAGTGGTATTTTGCATTGGTCCTCACTTGATTCTTTTTAAACATACAAGTTCCCCTTAAATCATGTTGACATTCTCTTTCTGTAAACAACCCTTGGATACTTTCTGGCAATTGATGATTGTTTGCTTTGTACATAATTTGTAATGTTTTTAGTTCTACTAATTCTTTAAACTTTAGGGCCTTTAGTTCAATAAATAGGGAGTTTGTTGGCTCCCTATAGTTGGTTTTCTTTACTATTCGTATGGCTGTCTTTTGTAGCATAAATATTGAATTGGTATTTGTTTTATATGTATTTCCCCATACTTCCAAACAATAAGTAATGTATGGAAGCACTAGGGAGCAATACAAGGTATATAATGATTTTTCATTTAATAAGTCTTTAACTTTATATAATATTGCAATTGACTTTGAAATCTTGTTCTTAGTATAGGATTTATGGGGCTTCCAATTTAAGTCATTGTCAATTATCACCCCAAGAAATTTAATTGTCGACACTCTTTCTATTTCAGTTTCATTAATCATTAATTTACTTATTGTGTTCGGTAAACGATTACCAAACACAATAAATTTTGTTTTACTTATATTTAATGTTAGTTTATTCAAATCAAACCAATTTTTTAGCAATACCATTTCTTTTTCCATTGTTTCCAAAAGTTGTTTCAGATTGTCACCAGAACAAAATAAGTTATCATCCGCAAATAATATCAGTTTTAATACTTTTGAAACCTCACATATGTCGTTGATGTACAACAGAAAAAGCAATGGCCCAGCACAGAGCCTTGGGGAACCCCACATGTCACTTGCAACCATTGTGACTTGCAATTATTTATTTGGACATATTGATACCTTTTTTCTACTACTTATCAAAGAATGAGCTACTCCTCTTACATAATATTTTTTCAGTTTCTCTAGTAGGATATCATGGTTAACAGTGTCGAATGCTTTTTTAAGATCTAAAACTTTGATGGCATCATTCCTTCATCAGTTTCTCTTCAGCAGATAAACACAACTGTGTCTCATCTGTCTCTGTAACATCCAGACAAGAGTCAGTCTCTTCTGTCATATATCTGTGATATGCTTTATTTACATGTTGAGTTAGTTACTGATGTAACTCGCTTTTTATCAAACACACATGTTCCTTAAATTATCAGTAATTTAAGGAAATTAAATTATGGACAAATGGACAAATAAAATAGATAACTTATGTTTAGTTACTTTACATAGATTTGTTTGTTTACATGACTTATACTCATCTAAAGCAGTGTTGACAAAAGTGAATTCTACACAATATCTCACACATATCACCTGTTTCATATCTGTTAGATGTGCTCATCTACAATACTTATCAAACATTATCCAGTCATATGATAAATAGACATTTAGTAATAGTCTTCAAGAAGTATATATGGTTTATGTAAATCCACTATTGAGTCGTGTACTTAATGGAGCTCCACTGTTAGTTATGCATTATAAAACATTTTTACAACAAAATCACAAATGCGCTATATTATGAAGGTCACAGAAACGGTTTAGATTAAGCCTGTGAAACCTGGAGAATAGCGTCTTTAGACCTTTTGCTTATAGGTTGCTTACTTTACGCCTTACTTTTATTAATTATTAACTCCAAAAACAATACCACTGTATGAAAATTACTTATACACTTCAATTTAAATAACTGAAGTGTATAAAATATTCTCACCGTTGTCTCTCACAGCAAGCTATCATATTCATCTTCTTTCCAGCTTAACGTCATCCATCTTATTCTTCTTCTTCTGGTGTTTAATGGCGGTTGGCAAACCATTTAACGGTGCATTACCGCCACTAACTGGACTGGAGTGTGGAACGAGAGATTAAGCAGAAAAAAAAGAAAATAAATTTAAATAAATAAATAATTAAATAATAATACTTATTAGACTCAGATTATTTTAATTAATTCAGTTTCTTTAAGAAACCTAATTATATCATCCAGCTAATTTGTGCATTACCGCCCTCTTCTGTTCCGGTGTGTGGATCAGATAAAACGTTTTCCTACTAAAACATACACATCTCTCACATTGTCCTCTAACATTAATATCTACACACACATCAAGCATCAAATCCTGCCTAAAACCCCTGCTTCCTTTAAAACGTAATCAATATTATACTCTGTGCTCTAATTAAAGCAGCCCAACAACTTATCGTTTTGAGATCTCGCGTGGTTCTGTGTGATTTGGACAACTTCAAGTTACGCCTCCTACTTCAAGTTACGCCCCCGTCTTGCAGTCTGCAGACGTACACGTTTGGAAGGTGTCACGTCTTTTAAATATGGCACGAAAACAGCACAAATATGGAGTCAATATAATGCGTATATATGCAATATAATGCATATATATGCAAAATAATAAAGTTTTGCAAAAGAAAATAAATTTTGAAAACAAAAATTAAAGTAATGAGAAAAATAAATGTGCTTTTTAAATGGCATTTAAAGACTCCATTTGTCCATTCATTATTTCTAAAGAAACATGATAAAATGTATAAACGACTCCATTACATTGTATCTTACGTTATGGTCCCGTATAGTGTTGTCACGGTACCAAAATTTCAGTATTCGGTACCGATACCAGTGAAAATCCACGGTTCTCTGTACCAATTTCGGTACCAAAGCAAAACACAATATGCTAATAAAAAAAAAAAAAAAACTTTTTATCACTAAAAATAAAACCAATGCCATTCTTGGAAGAAATATTGTGTGATTTATTTCTTTAAAAAGATTTATAAATTTTTTCAACAGTAGTTGCAGTATCACATACATTCTACTAAATAATAGTAATATTTCTAGCACAATGCCTTCTTGTAAAAATGAACTTATTTTAACGTGTTGCCGTGAATATCTTTAAACTGACACTGTTTTTACTCAAATGAAATGGTAAAATGCTTGTGAAGTGACTCAGAACAGTTCTGGTGATGTCGTTTATGTATTTATGTGCTCATTGAGATTGCCTGACTAAGAGTGAAACTTTAAAGCGCTCAGTCAGAGAGTGTTCGGGGAGTGAACATATGTCTGAGCTAAACTTATACTTAGCCTCCAACTCACACAATGGCAAGTAAAATCTGAGAATTTATTAGCCATTGGCTAATATTAGGCATCATTTAGTCGCCAGAAGGAAGATTTAGTCGCATATGCGAGTGATGTACTCGCAATGTAGAGGGTTGCTATGTAGTAAACAAATCCGCACGTCTCTGCCATTCATTCATTCACACAGAGACACACAGAACATGCAGGATTCAGATTTCAACCAATTTTTGTGGCATAAAATTTAAAAATACTGGTCCATATGAAGATTTGATTTGATTAATTTATGCTAACTTTGACAAATTCTGTGACTGTTCATATTAAAATGTAAGTTTCATTTTCATGACTGGATTTTGAGATTCCGTCCGCGTCTTCTGCTTTGCGGTAATCATATCGCTGTATGCTTCAAGAACCAGGTTTGAATAGGACCTCGGTACTACCGGTACTGAAAGAAACCTGGTACCGTCACATTTTCATTTTTTTAGTACCTACTTTGTACCGAATTACCGGGTCTTTTGACAACACTAGTCCCATTGAAGCAGTTTTTGTAAAAAATAGGCTAACGATTGCGTCATAACCTGCGACTCTCTGTCGCACAGTAAATAAATTACCGTAATGACAGGAGGAGAAGCTTGCAGACAATATACTGCCTATGAGGCAATCGGGGGGGTTGTGGAGGCATAAAGTCAAGGGAGATAATTAATCAGAATACTTACCAAAATTTGCTCCTGTTCACGCTCGCCTTCTCTGCAAGATTCGGTAGACTTACAGGTTGCCCACATGACATTTACCTCATCAAGCTCAGTTTGAGTCTGCGCATTATGCTCGACCCCCAGTAATTGCTTGCTTCTAATTGACTTCACTTGTCTCTGGACTTCCGGCAGATGGCGAAGCGTGTGCACGTGAAGGTTTGAGCTCTGTCTGTATGTCTCAGAATTTTTGATCCAAACTTACTCCCTGACAATTTTTTATATATACCCTGTTAAAAGAACTCAACAAAATACATCCAGACTCATGAAACCCACTAATACAAGTCGAGGAAGTGTGTCAACCTGCCAAAATGGAGGTCTCGACCGACAGCAACAAGCGGAAAGACCCATTTTCTCAAGTCAAAACCCGAACAAGCCGAATCCCGAAAAGAAGGATTTGGCGTCGGAAGAAAGTGTAAGTGCTAATAAAACAACTTACAAACCTTAATGCTAGCTAACAAGGTCATGTCTCTCAGCACTCAGATTCAACAAGACTCTGTAATGCTGGCTAACATGGCGAAGGTGATTTAATTTAATGCCGCAGAAATTAAAGACTTTCAAAACTCAACTGCAAGTGACAGAGAAGGTTGCGGCTACTAATATGAAAAATACTGCGGAACTGAAAGAACGAGTCCTGGAATTGGAAAGATGTAAGAGATGTTGGAATTTACGAATTTGTGGAATAAAAGAGAAAGAAGGAGAAAACTTTAATGATACCATGACCAGCTTGCTGGTAAAAATCCCCCCTTCCCCCATGGTCCTCGAACATTAATTACATTGTGGACTCAGTGCACTGGCTGGGTCAACGGGAAGAAAACAGGATGAGGCACGTCATCATCCAGTTCACCCAGAGAACACACCGTGACGCGCTGTAGAGGTTGACCAAAGATTAACCCATATGCAGGGACCTGGGGATCGGCTTCATGGAAGACCTCTGTAAAGGGGGAAGTCATGGCCTAATTGGGGTTGTGAGTTCTAGTCTCGGGCCGGATTGAATTGTGGGTGGGGGGAGTGCATGAACAGCTCTCTCTCCACCTTCAATACCACGACTTAGGTGCAAGGCACGGCATCGAACCCCCAACTGCTCCCCGGGTGCCGCAGCATAAATGGCTGCCCACTGCTCCGGGTGTGTGCTCACAGTGTGTGTGTGTGTGTGTGTGTGTGTTCACTGCTCTGTGTGTGTGCATATCTAACGTCTGCAGTACTCACAACTTATTAGATCCAGAAATTAACAACTATTGTTTGAAAACATCATTATCTGACAGGGATAAGCAGAATTTATCAACCTTGCAAAGCAAACTTGGATCAATGCACAGTGTGATTTTAAAAAGGAGGTTATAGTGATGGGCGATTTTAATTTACACTGGGACGATAACAGTACAAGGAAAAAGCTGCAGCAAATTATGGATGGATTTAATCTTGTCCAAATTGTTAAAGGACCAACACGGATTACAAACAATTCTAGCACCTTAATTGACTTAATCTTCACTAATCACCCGGAACGGATTACAAAATCGTACAATATGTTAACTGGTCTTTCAGATCATAACATGGTGCTTATAACAAGAAAATTAACCAGTAAACGATTTGCAGCTTATTCCGGAAAAAAGGAGTTCATTGGCATTCCAAGGAGCAAACAGGATCAATTTCATTCTGCAATAAGAAATATGAACTGGGACACTCTATTACTGGACAATGAATTGGAAATAATTAGTCAGAAATTTACTCAATGCTTACAAACAAAAATTAAGGAATTTGCAGTGACAGTTGAACATAAAAACAGAAAGTGTTCACTTCCCTGGCTCAGTGATGATATTAAACAGTTAATGAAAGACAGAGACAATGCTCTTAAAAAAGCCATAAAATCAAAACTATCGTGTGAGAGACAAAAATTTGCTTCATTACGAAATAGAGTGATAAGACAACTATGAAAAGCAAAGGCAGACTTTTTTATCACAATTATTAAAAATTGTCATGGAAACTCTAAAGCGACTTGGGATCAGATTAATAAATTAACAGGTAAAACTTATTCTAGTAATAATTTAATACAGCTAAATAATAATTGCATGCTTTTGCAGGATCCAGCTGATGTGGCACAGACACTAAATGAGTATTTTGTTGATTCTGTGGATACCATAGCTAAAAGTTTCCCTGTGAAATATAACAACTTACCTGTCATTACTTTAGATGTGTTAATTGAGCCCCCACTATATCCAAAATCTGTATCTATATCCGATGTGGAAAAGGCAATTACAGAGCTTAAATCTTCAAGAGCTAAAGATGTGTATGGGATGGATACACTTATGCTAAAACAAATAGGTCAGTCAATTAAGGGTCCATTAACACATATCATCAATGTGTCACTAGATCAAGGGAAATCTCCTGAGTCATGGAAAATTGCTAGTGTCATTCCTATATTTAAAGGTGGCAACTCCCTTCTTACATCTAATTACCGACCGATTAGCATTTTGCCAACAGTATCTAAAGTTTTTGAAAAATTGGTTGCTAAACAAATCATCAATCATCTTAATTGCAGTTCTGTTCCTTTGCATCCAATGCAGTTTGGGTTTAGGGCTTATCATTCTACAGAGACAGCAACATGTTATTTTCTGGAAAAGGTTAAATCAAATATAGACAAAGGAGGGATAGTGGGAGGAATATTTTTAGATCTTTGTAAAGCATTCGATACAGTTAACCATTCAGTTTTACTACACAAACTTCATGCATTTACTCATATCTTTTATCTCGTTCACAAAGTGTAAGAATTGACCAATATAATTCCACCCCCTTACTATTATCAACTGGAGTTCCACAGGGTTCAATTTTAGGTCCAATTCTTTTTAGTTTCTACATTAATGAGTTACCATCTTTGTGTAAGAACTGTGACACTTTGATGTATGCAGACGACACAGTTATTTTGGCCTATGGAAAATCTGCAGAGGAAGTTGCCTCTAAACTAACTGAGGCCATGTCATCGATTTCAATCTGGCTTGAACAATCCTGTCTGCAATTGAATATATCTAAAACAGTTACCATGTTTTTTTTAAAAAACAATATAAATATAGAACCTGACATTTTTATATCTGGAGAAAGGTTACAGGTCGTCACAGAATATAAATATTTAGGATTATATATAGATTCAAATCTCAATTTCAAAACTCACATCAAAAAAGTTAGTAATAGGATTAAGTTCAGTCTAGCGAATTTCAGATTCATTAGAGATTTGTTTAATAAGCTGGTCTAATACTCACTCTACAACAATAAAACCATTAGAAAGATTATACAAACAAGCATTAAAAATACTGGATAAAAAACCATATCACTACCACCACTGTAGTATTCTGAGTAAATATCAGTTACTTACCTGGGATAATCTAATTAAATTCAAAAACATTTGTTTAATCTATAAAATTAGATATGGCTTAGCACCTCCTCCACTATGTGATTTTATACATTTTAGATCCAGTGAGGTTAGGGTAACTAGAGGGGCAGTGAGGGAAGACTGCATCATACCCCGGAGAAAAACAGCTTTTGGTCAGGCTGTCTTCTCCGTAAGAGCAGTTCAGCAATGGAACACAGTGCCGGCAACCATTAGAGAGTCCTCGTCATTCTTTTCATTCAAAAAGAATGCAAAAAAATGGCTTGTAGAGAGCCAAATTTGTGGGCACTAATGCTTTTATGTTTGTATTTAAATATTATATAAATTTTTATATGAATTGTACTTATTAACCATAATGTGTTGTATGCAATTTCATTTTTAATATTGTGTGTGATTTCATACTTGTGATTATTTTTAAAGGTTGCCTTGTTTAAATCTGGCTGGGGGACTACCGATGAAAATTAGCACTTTTGAGCTAACTCGGGTACATTTACATTGTTTTAATGTTTATTAATGTACACTGTCCCCTTTCAAATAAAGAAATTACAAATTACAATTACAACTTGATGAAATTTATCTCATAAAGGCAGAAAAGGTCTACGTCAGATCCAGGGCCAAATAGATGGAGGAAGGTGAGAAGAGCACGTCATATTTTTGCAGCTTAGAAAAAAGAAGACAGAAGAGGAACTCAATTAAACCTTTATTGATTAATAATCAGTTATGCTCTGACCCAACAAACATTGCTGAAGAAATTTTCTCCTTTTATAGTAAGCTGTACTCCACTATGTTTTCTAAGAATGACTCTGACTCTTTTTTCAAATATATTGAAAATTATATTCCGCTTATAGATGAGGACTTTGCAAGGTTGTGTGATTCTGATAACACTGCTCATGAACTCGAAAAGGCCGTGAAATGCCTCTCTTTGAACAAGTCCCCGGGTTGTGATGGTCTAACATCCAACTTTTACCGTCATTTCTGGGATTTGCTTAAGGAAGACTTTATTTTAATGTTAAAAGAGGCAATTGATAATCTATCTTTTCCTCCAACAATGAAGCAAGGAGTAATCACTTTAATTCTAAAACCTGGCAAAGATCTCAAAATTTTTGATAATCTTAGACCTATTACTTTACTGAACACTGATTATAAAATTATTACGCATGTTTATACTAACAGATGTTTATACTAACATATACTAAAATCCAATTTGGAAAAAATTAATAGTGACTCTCAATCTGGCTTTATGGAAAATAGATTGATTCACATCAACATTTCCTTAGTTCTAGACCTTTTAGATTATAGTCACTTAATAGAAGACGATGGATTTATTCTTTTTCTTGATTTTTACAAGGCTTTCGACTCGACTGAACATCCTTTCATTTTCCAGTGCTTTAAACATTTTGGATTTGGGGACAAATTTCATAACATCATTGAATCTCTATATGATAATGCAAACAGCTCAGTCTCATTACCAGGTGGCACTACGCCAAAGTTCTCTATCAAACGAGGAAACAAACAAGGTTGCCCAATATCTCCTTTTCTGTTTATTATTGCCACTGAGATGCTATCTATTTTTGTCAAAACCTTGAATATTGCTCTTTTAAATGTGTTTGGTAAACCCTTAATTATAAGCCAATTAGCGGACGATACAATTGTTTTTATGAAACATTTAACAGAGGTCCCAAAGATAATAAAAACCATTGATACTTTTTCCAAAGCTTCAGGACTCAAACTCAACCTAAACAAATGTGAACTAATGCCAATCCATCATTGTGTATTAACAAATGCATACAACATTCCCATAAGGACAGTTGTCAAATATTTAGGTATACATATTTCCAAAGATGTCACTGTTAGAGAAAACAAGAATATAAATGAGGTTTTGAAGAATTATGAAGCTAAACTTAATTCCTGTTTGGTTGCTAAGAGATATCAGTTTACTGGGCCGAGTATTTTTGACTAAGATGGAAGGCATCTCAAGGTGTATTCATTATGAAAAAGATTAACCAAATTAATTTTGCTTATATTTGGAAAAGGAAAACCCATTATATTAAAAAAGCTGTAATGACCAAAGAATATAAACATGGAGGTTTACAAGCCATAGATTTCGATTTTATAAATGGAACCTTGAAAATAAACTGGTTAAAGTCCCTTTTAAGTATTGAAAATTTTTGGTTTCATATTCCTAGAGAAATTTTTAAGAAATTAGGTGGTATTGATATGTTATTAAGATGTGACTTCACCATTCAAAAATTACCTATTAAGCTATCCCTTTTTCACCAGCAAGTGCTTTTATATTGGAAGATGTTGTACAGTCATAATTTCACCCCACACAGTACACCAATTTGGAACAACAGATACATCCTGATTAAAAACAAATAAATTTATAATAAGGAATTAGTGGATAAAGAAATCTGGTCTGTGATTCACTTTATTGATGGAGAAGGTTGTATAATGTCCCATGAACATTTTTGTTTGAAACACAACTTAAATATTTGCCCGAAATTATTCCATTCGATAACTAGAGCAATTCCTGCCTCCATTCTGGGCCTAATTAAGGGAAACCTTTTAAACTCTGTGACTGTCACTCCCTGTCTTCCACGTCTTTTAGTGGGCGGTTGTGACTTTGCATCCACCAAATTCCCCAATAAAACAATCAGAATTCTTTTTAATGAAATCTCCTATGCAATGTTTTCCTTCCGAAACGCCATAGCTAACTTCTTTTCAAAAGAAAATTATACACTCTCTAAGAGCCAAATATCTAAAATTCCCCATCTCTCCAAAATCTAAAGAAATGTACTTTAAAATTTTAAATGGTATATATCCTTCAAATGAATTTCTACATCTGCGATTTGGCTTTGACAGAAATAGCTGTGTTTTTTGTAATTTTGTATAGAAACCACAGAACACTTATTCTTCCTATGTCCTTTCATAGATGCTTTGTGGACTGACATTCATGACTGGCTCCATTCTAATATCCCACTAGATCTCTTTACTCAGAATGATATTATTCATGGCATTACCTTACAAAACAATGATTTAGATTTTTTTGATTAACAATGTCCTGATTCTTTGTAAATTTTACATACATAAATGTAAATACAGGTCGGTTAATCCTAAATTTTCTGTTTTTCACAATGATTTTATTTCCTTTACTAAAGCCTTAAAGAGAATGAAATGCAAATGTGCAATTAAACTTGATAATTTAATTGAAAGATACAATTTGATGAACAAGTCCTAGCCCCTAGAATGTTTCTTACAATGTTTTCTGACAATTTTCTTCATTTTTAAAAAAAAGATGCACTATTTTTGTTTTGTCTTTTATTAGTTGCACCCGTTCTGTTCAATTTCATTCATTAGATGTTTGTACATCCAACTTCAGATAGATTGGTGTAAAAAAAACATACATTTTTCTCAAGACAACCCCCCCCCCCTCACCTAATTAGCCCTATCAGCTGGTAGTAATTTTTAGGTTACATATAACTCAAATGAAATATATCGTGTTTTATTATTATAACTGTATTTAATGATATAAGTAAAAATATAATAAATATGTAATATAGTAGGCCTACAGATAATTAGCTAAATATTCTAGCTCTTTTTTTCTAGCCAACCTGCTACATTATATGGTAATTAAATGGCTTTCCCGAGGTAAATGGCTGTGTGGCTCTGTGGTGAAGAACTGTATAAAACAGTAAATAAGCAATTTAATCCCAAGCACCATACTATGCAGTTACGGACACTGCATGATTTCTGATATTTATTATTAGTTTCACAAAAGTTATTATAGGCTACTTATTTTAAATACTGGGTAAAATAAGAGCAAGAAGTTACTTTTATAGAAGTTTAATAATATTACACCATTAACTCAGCAGCTTTTCATTAGAGTAAAAACAAAGAAGAATTTAATCATTCTAATAAACTTTAACTGCATAAAAGCATGACTTCAGTAATCAAGAACCTGCATTATAATAGGATATTCATATTTTAAATGCATTTGAAGTATATTGAAATACGTATTAGTTTCCGTCCTTTATTTTTTAATAAATAATTTATTTATTCCAATTGCTCTAACCCCAGCAAAAACATTTATGGGGGTCCTAATAATTCTCCTATTCTAGGGCCAGAAAGAAGACCTCATAATAATAAAACTATTTAAAGTAAACCGCTTAAGGCAGCTGTATATACTCAAAAGTTGTTTCTGGAAACCTTTTTGCTTTGAGTTAATATCTGGTGTTAATGTATTATTATTGAGAGCATATTATTATTGTTAGAAATATGTCACAATAAATTTGTCAGCAATTTCCGGTTCATACAGACTTCTAAACAAACTCAAGCATGCATCATCTATTCTTATAGATGTCTCTGACTGATGGATTCCACCAATGTCACCATATGGACTTCATCAAAAGTGAAAATGTGTTCACTGCAGAGCTTGCAGTTCCAAGTTCCACCCACTACAGATCTCCCTCTCTGGACTAATGAGTGGGACTTGAAGGTCCAACTACACTCTAAGGCAATGAAACATAACAATGAAAATTATACAAATTAATGGAGTATTAGAGTAATTGATCATGTATATACATATGCATGAAAAGAAAAACTATAGGACAATATAGCAGCTCATTCTCATTAAAAAAACATAAAACCCATTTATTTTTTTCAACATTTATTTAAAAGTCACTGTCCTTTCAAAATCTCCTTGAATATCTGAAAATATAATTCCATAGTTTGTGCGTTACTAATAAGCTAAGCATATTTCGAAATAATGAGTAATGTTAAAAACAATTCCACACGCTGCAATGAACACATACAGTATATAGCTTGCTTTTCAGGTGGACACTTAAATAAACTGATATACTCAAGCTAACAATTTAGTGTATTCATTGATACATGACAATAATACATTTAAAATTAGAACTTTGGCATAGACAACTTGTAAAAAAAAAAAAAAAAAAAAAAAAAATTGAGTTGCAAAAGGAGTCAGTTCATACTGCAGTCAACTGGATACCTACTTTAGCTAATCTACCTAACCAAAATCCCTTTTCATACAAACATTCAACCAGGGGAGACAGAGTTATTTCCAAGTGGCAGTCGCTGTACAAAAATAGTTTCTCCCTACATTGATATTTGTATTTCCTGGAACGCTAAATATTTGGAGTGGATAACTAGTTAGAAATAAAAGAAATTACTGACAGAATGCTTACTAATAAACCGGAGAAGATCACTAATTCAGTAGCATGATTAACTGGGAAAGTGCTTGTTACTGCTTTAAACAGCTGCATTTTTTCCTTTTAAACTGAATCACTGTTCTGAAGACAATTTGCGCTTGAATGAACACTGCATACTTTTATCGCTGTAAGCCCTCAGTGGATACAGTTCATCTTGTGTCAAGTCAGTAGGAGCAGCTATGGTTTAAGGATTGGGTGGACTGGAGCTGGAGTGTATATCATCATATGATTATGAACAGAGTAATAAGGCATGTGACTGAAATGATCATATTTGTTTTAGTGGGCTGTGGATGAATGATCTAGACGTTCTGAACTTTCATGGCATCCTTGGGCCAGCTGTATGAATCCAGAGTGAAGGAGTCGTAGTCAGAGTTATAGACTTGGGATAAAACAAAGGCCTCTTTATCTTTGGGTTCAGGGTACCAGGAGGCAATGCCCTGTTTGTAGGCATGGTCCACAATCTGAAGAAAAAGAGAGGTTTGGGAAGAAAGAATGAAACATAGTGAGTGAATAGAGTACAGTGTGACAGATTTGCCAAAGTTTACTATTAAAAACCTATGCAAAACTTTCATCTATTTTAATTCATCCATTTGTGATAAGTTTCATTCATTTGTGATGACGTTTATTGGTATTACAGGGAATATAATTTACAGTATGCCATAAAGTTTACAAAAATTTCATTAAGTCTTTTCTAGACATTCAGTAGTTTTTCTTGAAGCTGATTATTGAGATGATTTTTCAATGTTTGATTCTGTGCTGATTTTTGCTCACTAATATTAGTGCTAACATATAAAAAAAAAAAACAGCAATTTTGTGTTTATTTGAATGCAGTAAATGCAGTGATATTATTACAACTTAATGTGCACCTATTATGGATTTTGGAAAATTACCTCTCATATGCAGTTTGTAACTGCTCTAAATGAATGAAAATATCTTGCAAAGTTTTAAATCTTAAAGTGCACCTTATGTAATGTTTTTGTCTATCAAAAGAAAGAGTCGACTGAATAATTAAAACGAGTCATTTTTATAACAAATTCCAAGCCGTTTTATGTTGATGTCAACGTGAAACATTAGCATATTGCCTGCCCACTTGATGCACGTGCAGACCTAGGAAAACTCGAACCCCCCTCTCTCAAACATTGTAGCGAAGCCCTGTGGATAGTATAATGTCGAGAAGACGCTGTGCTGCAGTTTGCTGCAGTTTTTTTTTAAAACTAGTTTTATGTCATATGATTCTTTAGAAATCGTACTTCTATGCTAATTTGTTAAGGAGACTAGGTGGATTATCTCCAATCAGTTTTCACTGTCATTCTGTAAAAACCTTAATAAATGTAAATAAAATGTGTGTGTGTGTATAAGAACTGTGTTGTTATTGTTAATAAAAAATCTTAAAGTGCACCTTATGTAATGTTTTTGTCTATCAAAAGAAAGAGTCGACTGAATAATTAAAACGAGTCATTTTTATAACAAATTCCAAGCCGTTTTATGTTGATGTCAACGTGAAACATTAGCATATTGCCTGCCCACTTGATGCACGTGCAGACCTAGGAAAACTCGAACCCCCCTCTCTCAAACATTGTAGCGAAGCCCTGTGGATAGTATAATGTCGAGAAGACGCTGTGCTCTGCAGTTTTTTTTTAAAACTAGTTTTATGTCATATGATTCTTTAGAAATCGTACTTCTATGCTAATTTGTTGCTCAAAAAACATTTAATATTATTTTCAATGTTGAAACCAGTTATACTTAATATTTAGTTGAAACTACAATACTTTTTTCAGTATTATTTGATGAATAAAAAATAAAAAAAGAACAGGATCAGGCATGTGATCAGCTAGAGACAAAAAAAGAAGGAAAATATGACCACGCTCCAAGCCACACCCAGCACTCATTATTAAAAATATATATTTTAGCACATTAAAAGTTTTATCTTGTATTGAACGGTCTCCTCTTTGTCACTCCATATCACCGTGCTGCGTATGCTCTTCTGTGTCCTCCGTGTCAGAAGGATGCGCTGTTTTATTTCAAATCAAAGCTAAATACACATAAGTTGTTTTTCAATGTCAAGGAAGGATCCTCGGAAGCCCGTATTTCGAGGATGCTACATCATCGACATCCATTGAAGGATTGTTCCAATGTCGAGGATCCTCGGAATTTCAACCAAGGACTTAGTCCTTCGTTCGAAGAATATCCCATACACAGGAAAGGATGCATATGTGTATCCTTCGCGCTCTTCGCGCTCTCAAATCACCCACAATCCTATGCGCGCAGCTTTGCTATCTAGTTCAAAAATGTCGAACTTTAGCGTAGTCGGAGCGTCACGGTTTTTATTTACGTTACCAAACATTTGTTATAATTGTAGTAAATATAAGTAAAGTTTGACGTTTAAATGCCAGTACAAATTACTACCGTATTGATATTGTAAATTATACAAATACAAATTGTTAACTGAACCGGACCTGTCATTTAACAATTGGTTGCGTCATCGGCATTTCTTTTATAAATAACTAGTTAAGTTGTCCAAAGTTATTTAATGATACCATACACAGCATTATTCAAATGGACCTTTTCACTGACGTAATGACGCAATTACGTGCACTTGCTAGCCTGTTCCATTTACGTGTTCTCCGTTTGCTAAAGGGGAGTCTCGCCTAGCCTCTGAAGGAAGTGACTTGGAAGGATCAGTCCTGCCAAGGAAGTATCCTTGACATTGAGAAACGCCTATAGAAACCGTGCATCCTTGTGGCGCGGACGACACAGAAGAGCATACGCAGCACGGTGATATGTAGTGACACAGAGTAACCCTTTAAGGTCATTTGTGTGATTTCAATGATCATGCAGTAACAACTCCCAGCCCCCACCCCCCCAAAAAAACATAAAATAAAAAAATCTGAACGTTACACGAATCACATGGGTTGTCCCTCAAAGGTCCGAAAATACGGAAATCCGTAAAAAAAAAAAAAAAAAATCATATCCCTGCAGGATATATATACATTTTAATATTTTGTAACATTATAAAAGGTCTTTAGTGTGACTTTTGATCAATTTACTGCATCCATGTTTACGTAGTGTAAATTGCTACATTAATCAAACTCTATATTTAGCATGTCTTCATTACATATTAAATGGATGCCGAATTGTATATCTGAATTAAATCTGTTCTGTCAGCTAAAAAATTCAGATGTTGTATTAATGATTTTTAGTACACTATCATTAGTGCAATCATGAAAAAGTGACTGAACACTGTACAGCCCTGTTAAATCTGACCGGACTTATAACCTACTTTGCTATTTTAATAAATCTCTTAATTTAGCATGATCTCATTCCATATTTCTTACAAGTGCCAAAATGTAGAGTTGGCTAATAAGACCTGTTCTTGTGGTAATCATCCTCTACATATGAGAATGGCTACTGACCTTAACAGCAATTTTGAAGGACACTTCTCTGATGGTGTTCAGAGGAGGGTACAGTCTGCCCTCAGCCAGATGCTCCTCAGTAACCATGTCAGAAATCGCCTAGAGTGAAATCAAAGCCCTAAATTTAGCTTTCGCTCTGGAAATAAATTTGCAATCAAGGGTTTTTGCCCAGAACACACAATCACTTTTTTTATTGTTGGCTCTTGAGTCTTCATGCTCGTATACCTCTGCTGTAGTAAGGAAAATGTCATCTGAGATGTGACGAACACCACAGGCGATGACCCCCAATGCTACTCCGGGGAACACATAAGCGTTGTTTCCCTGGCCAGGGTAGAAGCTGCGCCCATCTGCCAAAGTGACCTTTTTAAAGGGGCTTCCACTGGCAAATATGCCCCTTCCCTGTGATACACACACATGCCCTTTAAACTGATGTGAAAAACTTGCTTTATGGGATGCTTTATGTGATTGTTCAAGTAAAGACCTCTTCAGCCAGTTTCATCCATTAGATTTTAGTGAGTATTACCTCAGTAAGTGTGTAACACTGCTCTGCAGTGCACTCAGCTTTGCTTGTGGGATTGCTGAGAGCAAAAATAATTGGACGTTTGTTGTAAGTGGCCATGTTCTTGATGATCTTCTCAGTGAAAGCACCGCCTATGGCAGCCACACCTGTAGATGATTTGAAGTTTGGTGTTTATTATCTCATAATTTCAAATAGTACAATTTTGCTGTATTTAGCATAATGAACAGAAATATACTGACTTTTGCTCAAATCTAAATGTTTTCTGTAATTATGCTCACTAGTGGCTTCAATATGCCATTGCAATTCACATAAGATGAATAGAAAATATTAAGAAGAGCAAAAAAGAATCATTCCAGCAATAAAAAAAAACACAGGAGACTGGGGTGGATTGTCTCCAATCAGTTTTCACTGTCATTCTGTAAAAACCTTAATAAATGTAAATAAAATGTGTGTGTGTGTATAAGAACTGTGTTGTTATTGTTAATTAAATGAATAAAATCATTTTAAGTAACTAAAAGCTGAAAAATTGTAAATATAAATATTATAATGGAAAAATATACTTAATTAAATATCTTCCTTATAATATGCTAATGTTGAACTAACAAAATGACCAAAACTAAAATAAAAATAAAGCTACATGCGAATATTTGTAAAAAGCAAAAAGTGCTCTTATTATTTTTATATAGTTACTATTATAGTAATTTATAAGATTTTGTATTGGCTTTTATTTTTGTTCATTTTAAGTTTAGTTTTAGTAATATTGTGATTTCATCACTTTACTAAAAAAAAAAAAAAAAAAAAAGATGCACATAATGGATTTACTCAAATTAAAATGAAAAATAAAAGCTAATTCAAACTATTAATAAGTAGTATAATGATACATATTTAAATATGATGACAACACTATATATAGAATGGGATCAGTCCTTCCTTACCAATGATAGCTGTGGGCTTGATGGTTTCCACCACTTCCTCTAGTGTCTTTAAGTGTGGATGCTCATGGGCAAATTCTTCCTTCTCGTGGTTCAGATGACTTCTGCCCTAATGGGCCACATGACACAAAATAACAGTTTTAGTACAACGCCTAATTTTGGAGGTGTTCGGATGCAATATATTCCTTTAATTTATGTTTTGTTCATATATAATTTTGTATATTCAGATGCAGAGTAGGAGGACAAATATACCCTGTAGGAAAGAAATGCCAAAAAAGGCAAACTACTGTGGGTTTGATTGTTACCTTGACAATTAAGCCTTTAGAATCCACCATCCAAATTCTCTTGACAGCCTCAGCATGAGGTACACCTTCCTTGGCCATGGCCATTATCAATAAGTGAGCAATGCCCAAGGCGGCCTGGTGATGTGACAAAACAAAAAAGTACACATCTGAATCCTGGAATAACTGGTGTAAGCTTAAAAGTATTTCGTAATGGAGCTTTTTCTTGTTATTTCTCAGTAGAAGTTTGTACCATCTTTCAATTGAGTTGACTTTACCTCTCCTGCTCCCTGAAATACAAACTTGTGGTCAGAGAGTTTGTTCTTTGTAATCTTAAGAGCTGCAAGGACCCCAGCAACAGCAACAGAAGCTGTGCCTGAGAAGATCATTTTATGAACAATTTTATGGCTCTAGTACTATAATTTTCCATGATAAAGAATGATAATCTTTATAGTTTTGGTATTTTAATGTGGATACTTACCCTGGATATCATCATTAAAGGTGCAATAACGATTGCGGTATTTATTGAGAATACGAAAGGCATTGCTGTTGGCAAAATCCTCAAACTGAATTAGACAATTCATCCCATACCTAAAACAATAGAAAACATTAATGACGACATGTTTGTACAGTCTGTAAATATTTCACACACATAATCTTCCCCTATAGTTAACTGTTAACTTAAGGTCCACCAAACCAAATCATTAAAACTTTTGAGATTTATTAAAAGGACCAACTGATTCACTTAAAAGATCTGGCTTAAAAGTACAACTTGAACAACAACATAACTAAATGATAAGGGTGAGTAAATCATCTTTCGTTTCAGATTTTTCTGTTTCAGACATACTTGTCGGTGACAGCTTGCATGAACTCATCAATGAGGTCATCGTAGTCTTTGCCCCTCACTCTTTTGTGCTTTAAGCCGATGTACAAGGGATCGTCTAAGAGGGTCTGAACAAAAACAAATAAAAATGGGTTAAAAAAGGACAACAGGGTTACAAATAGTGACAACTATGTTTGTAAACCCAATGAAACCTATGAACAATAGAGTATAGAGGTAGAGTATTCTTATTCAAAAGTCTGGGTCCAACGCATTTATGTAGCACAGATACATTAAAGGGTTAGTTCACCCAAAAATTTTTATTATGTCATTAATGACTCACCCTCATGTCGTTCCAAATCTGTAAGACCTTGTTTATCTTTGGATCACAGTTTAAGACATTTTAGATTTAGTCCGAGAGCTTTCTGTCCCTCCATTGAAAATGTATGTACGGTACACTGTCCTAACAAAACTGCAGTGGCGCTGCTGACGTACGATGCTGCTGACATGTTATCTTTATCATTGGGCGCACCAGAAAAACACATCAGCAGCGTCATACAACAGACCCGGAAGAGAAGACAATGCTGAATAAAGTCATAGTTTTTGTTATTTTTGGACCAAAATGTATTTTCGATGCTTCAAAAAATTCTAACTGACCCTCTGATGTCACATGGACTACTTTGATAATGTTTTTATTACCTTTCTGGACATGGACAGTAGACCGTACACACAGCTTCAATGGAGGGACTGAAAGCTCTCGGACTAAATCTAAAATATCTTAAACTGTGTTCCGAAGAAAAACAGAGGTCTTATGGGTTTGGAACAACATGAGGGTGAGTCATTAATGACATAATTTAGATTTCTGGGTGAACTAACCCTTTAAATTGATCAAAATGACAGTAAAGACATTTATATTATTTTAAAAATACAATTATATTGATGTAAAAGTGTAATAATATTTCACAATATTACTGTTTCACTGATCAAATAAATGCACCCTTGGAGAGCATAAGAGGCTTTCAAAAACATTTAAAGACAAAAAATAAAAATAATTACAGTAACTATACCTGATTATCAGTGCCCACATCCAGCAGTACAGGCAGGCACTGCTGAGGTGGCACTCCTCCACATGCTGTATACAGAGCTAGTTTGCCCACCGGGATCCCCATTCCATAGCTGCCCAGGTCTCCTAATCCCAGGATTCGTTCTCCATCCGTCACCACTATGGCCTATTAATGCACATACATTGAAACAACCATATACTGGCACTGACACTTTATCACTCTAAACAAACCTTAATGTCCTCCTCTGGCCATGAGTTCAGCATGGTGGCAATATGCCCCTTGTCATGGATAGTGATAAACAACCCTCTACAAGAAGAAAAAAAACAAAAACACTGTCAAAATCATATGGGCCTTATAGAGTATGTTCACCATGCAGCTAAGAAAAACTGGTCGGACTAGTCTAAGTGTTTATAAAGCATTTGAATTAGAATAGGTCTGGCTAAACAAGTTGTTCCAGGTCCTGAGCAATGCATGCATATACTTCACCTTGGTCTTCTGAAAGCAAGGCCATACTGCTGGCAGGCCAGGCCCACAGTAGGAGTGTAGACAATAGGCATGAATTCTTCAATGTCAGAGGTTAACACACGATAGAAAAGCTTCTCATTTCTGTCCTGCAGTGTCATCAACAAGATGTATCTGCAGAGTCAGAATGTTTTATTTTTTTAATTTAGTATAAATAGGAAATGGGCCAAGAAAAGTATCGTCACTGAGCTTTTCACTGGCTTTAATCATACAGAGTATGTACAGAATGTTTCAGATGAAGTTTGGTTACTTGTCGAGAGGGTTACTGCGTGTCTCGTAGCTTTTCATGACACGAAGCACTTGGACATCCTGAGTGAGGAAACAGGGAGGCAGCAGGCCGTGGATACCCAGCTGTAACCTCTCCTCCAGGGTGAACGCCATGCCCTGTTAACACAGCACCATAACTTTATTAACAACACGTGACAGCTGCAAATGAAAAAAAATAAAAATGCACTCCTCCTACAGTCTGTTTTAAATACAAATTACCACCCTGCAACTGGGTCTGCACTGGGCAACATTCCAGCTTAGGGTAGATGCATCACATGTTGGATCTATTTATTTCTGACCAATGGGAAGTAAGCATGGACACCCTCCCCTGTTAGATTCTCTGCTCACTGTTTACGTCTAAGTTTCCATCCATCGTGGCTTTAAAGTTCTACACTTCTCAATCATGCCCAGCCCTCATCTTGGCTTGAAAGTCTTTGCAAACAGGATATAAATTGCAAAGTAACATTTAAATGGACACATTTTCAAGACCATGCAAAACATTTTTTTTAGCTAAACCCCGGAGTCATATCCTGCATCTCTGCATTGATTTTAAGAAGCCTAAGTATATACAGAGCTTCTCCTCTTAATGCTTGGCAGAGGGGACAAAGTCTGTGAAGACTTTGATTTTAGATTCAAGATCTCACAATGCCACTTTCATACTTTCTTATCTGTGGGGACTTTGGCATTATTAAATGTTATAAAACCACATCAAAGCACCGGCTGCTGACAATCTAATAGCTGCTTAGTCACGTAGATCACGCAGAGTTTGAACCATAAAGATGCTTACTTTGTTCAAGTCAGGGTTCCTGGTGATATCATAGCCTCGTTTTTTGGTGAACACCGTGCCCTTGGAGTTCACGCCTGAGTGACAGACCCTCACTGCCCCTAAGACAGCAGGAGGGAGAGACAGGGGACTGGAGAAAACTCTGCACAGCGCCAGCACACTTTTACCCGAGAGAGAGTTCATGATTCCTGCAAAATAAAAACATTCAGGGTCAAAGAAGCTTATTTTTAAAAGCTCACTATACTGGTATGCATGGTTTGACAAAATGCTGGTTTGTTGACTGGTTTCTAGTCAGTAGACCACCTCAGACCAGCAACAGACTAAGATGGTAAAAACTGTTTTTTTGAACTTGTCCAGCTACTGTACCAACTTAAGCAGGGATTTCCAACAATATGATTTTACAATCACTGCATTGAAACTGAGGCATAAACTGTGGTTATCATTATAATTATTTAATTATAAAGAGCTGTCACGGTGCAACAAAGGAAAAAATGACTAATACAGCTTGTGCAAGTTCAGCATGTTCGTCCTTTCCAATCGTAAACAAGACCTTTAGAATACAAAAAACAACGCAAATGCATTATGTATTGTGATGTATTCGCTAAGCATCTTTAATTTAACATCAAAATGCGTTTTAGGATTTTTATATAGTTTCAGTCCAAATGCAGATTACTGAGAGGTTAAGCATTGTCATTGTTTTGTAATGAGACATTCATTTAGTAGCAAAGCCGCGTAATTACCTGAGAACAGCTTGTCCACCGGCAGCTTCTGCTTCACTAGGTTTAATCCAAACGCTGAGCTGCTGCCTGTCTCCTCTGACTCGCGTTATCTATAGATGATGTTGAAATCTACTGATAGAAACGATCCCGGTTTGTATGACATTTGACGCTTTCGCTTCCCAATGCTCACGCCTTGAGCCCGCCCCTTTTGGGCAGAAGCGGCCAATAGAACGAGGCGATGCGAATGACGTTTTTTCATACAAATTGTAGCTTTTGTGTGCCTGGTTCAGTGGCTTCCCAGTCTTTTTGTTTATTCAAATGCTTGCATTTAAAATATGAGTGATGAAAACGGATGCTTAATCACGTATGTCTAACCAAATTACCATGCTCGAATATGCTTTACAAAGAAATTATATAACAATATATTTTAATCTACAGACATAAAGTACACCTGCATTAAAACTCTGTGGACCCGGTACGGTCCAAAAATAGCATGGAAAATGTTCCAGTTTCATTTGCAAAGCCTTACTTATATGGTATCAGCCCATATATGGGTTCATTTGAAAGCTTAGCTGTTTTCTTTACAAAGAATACCATTAATTGGGGTTTTATGATTCATAAAGTAGTAAAATTAAGCCAAGAAATATATTTTTCCCCCACACAAATTTCTGTCTAATGATTGCGAATAATTTTTCATAAGAATGTGTATTTAAAATATTTTTCACAAAACAGTCAAGTCATATATCACAAGAAAGCTCTCATTCTCAGAAATCTGACGATGTTGATCATTTTATTGTGTCACAATCACAGATCGAATGATCTTCAACAGAATCGCGAAAAATTCTCACCTCATTGCAAATTATTATTTATCCATCTTAGCACCACTTCAGTCAGCCGCAAACAGCCACACATACCTATATACTCGATACACTCTTTTAGATTAGAATCTCTTCTTTCAAACAAGACCATTTTTACGTTTCTGTGTGCTTCCATCAGTGAGATAGAAATCGATTTGTCCAAGTGCGCATCAGAGGGACAAACGGGCTATTGCACAAGACCCGCTCTGCATCTCATAAGATGTAGTGATGTGTCGTTCGTGAACGAATCGTTCTTTTTGAACGAATCTTTTAGGTGAACGAATCGTTCTCATTCACGTAATCCACTGATTCATAATTCTCGTTCAGTGAAGTTCCTCCCTCCACAGCAGCGTGGCGCTATTAGTAGCGTGCGCAGCTCCGTGA
Source organism: Carassius auratus (assembly GCF_003368295.1). Classification (NCBI taxonomy): domain Eukaryota; kingdom Metazoa; phylum Chordata; class Actinopteri; order Cypriniformes; family Cyprinidae; genus Carassius; species Carassius auratus. The sequence goes on along the minus strand of NC_039251.1, from coordinate 18,916,511 downwards.
ACCGGGTAACTGAACCATTTCATCCTGTCAAATAATTACTCAACCTCGAGCCAATAGCTTTCGAGTATGAGATGTGACAGAGTATGTGATTTGTTGAATGTAGTGAACGTGTACGCCCTTCAATGAACGAGTTTGAACTAGATCTAGAGATCTTATCATTCTTGAACGAAACGACTAAACTGGTACCCATGTCGTTCGTGAACGAGTTGAATGATTTAGTACATCTCGTTCGTGAATGAAATGACTGAACTGGTACCCATGTCGTTCGTGAATGAGTTGAATGATTTAGTACATTTAGTTCATGAATGAAATGACTGAACTGGTACCCATGTCGTTCGTGAATGAGTTGAATGATTTAGTACATTTAGTTCATGAATGAAATGACTGAACTGGTACCCATGTCGTTCGTGAACGAGTTGAATGATTTAGTACATCTCGTTCATGAATGGAATGACTGAACTGGTACCCATGTCGTTCGTGAACGAGCTGAATGAACGGATACATGTCGTTCGTGAATTAAATGAACTGGTAGCTATATAGCTTATCTTGTTCGTGATATTTAGCATACAGAACTCCACGTTTAATCCCCCATTTATGAATGTGAATATATAATATACAAACTGTCTGACCAAACAATTAAAATGCCAATTAGGCAAGAAAACCTTGTGCTTTGTTCATCTGAACAACTTAATTAGACTTTATATATTGAATGCGATTATACAAACATTTTAATAAAGCCAGAACAGTTATTGTAACAAGTGAATATGTTCGTTGACTAAAGACATAACACATAATACACTCTTTTTTTGCCATCTGCTGGCATATTTTGTGTAATACGAAGAAATGAGCGCTGAATGAATCAGTGAACGACTCTGAACAAATCATTTTGGTGAACAAACTGAAAATGAACGAATCTCTTGAAAGAATCATAATTTCCACCACTAATAAGATGTGCCTAAGCGACTGTGTTATGATATATCGATCGGATCTCGTTTGTGAAACACTTTGTCCCTTCAGCTGTCAGTCTGAGCCGGGAGCTCCAATCAGAGGTGCTGAATTTGACACCTCTGCGCCAACAGCGGGGGAGGGAGTGGGCAGTGAGTGACCATTTCCTCCTCAACCGGGGCCGCGCTGGCCGATGGGATATTGTGTTCTCAGCTGTTTGTAAACACAGATCACACGCGGAAACGTCTGAGGAGATGCGTCGCGGTGATTATCAAATGTATAATAATCATACTACAAGTTATGGAGGACCACCGTCGCCGTGGAGAGGACAGGACTCGCATCTGGTGAGGCTATACGCGTGTTAGTTACTTTTATATATTTGATTCTTTATTTTGAAGCGTGGAAGCTTCGCTAAGAATAGGGTAAACTGTTTATTGACAGAAAAGTACAGTACATGATGCATCACAGTGAAAGTACAGTAAATAAACATGGATTATTACAGTACTGTTTGGATGAACATATATAAGTTTGTTGACATTCCAAAAGTCGTGTACTAGCGTCCGGCTCGCGGGTTAGGGCCGTTTCATAGTCAACGCATCTGTATGCATACGCGTCCCCGAGACTACGCATCGTTACGCTTCGGCCGCCATTATGCTTCGGTGCGTAGACAAATGTCTTCCTAGTTCCCTTATCGAGTCGGTCTCTCGACATTACATATGGGGAAATCCATTTCCTCGAAATTATGAAATCTGATTGAATAACTCTTTTGCTTGCAAATAGCCAATGGCGCCCTCGCCCTCACCTGATTGGCTGACAGCCATAAATATAGGTGACGGTGGGCGCCAAAACCCTCAGAATCTTTTTTCTTCACTTGAATCTGGTTTCGCCGTGGATTCACGCATACAGAGCGGAAAATTTTGGAAAATTATCCCCTCTCGCGTTCCGGTGATTTTACTTTTAAAATGTCTCTTTGCCGCATGTGTGGTGGGCCCATTGATTTCCCGGACGCACACGAGCAGTGTGTGCTGTGCCTGGGTCGGGCTCACGCAGAGGCGGCATTCGAAGGATCCGGATGTCGTGCCTGTGAGGAGCTTCCCATCAAGATCCTTCGTGCAAGGCTGGCCGTTACCCGTAACGGTGGCCCTGTATCTCCTGCCTCTCCCGCGCACGCCCCGCCGCAGCATGCATTAATACCCTCTGTATTGAGTCATCTCAGCGCGTGGGCGACGCTCCCCACGGCATCTTATTGGGTGATCAACACGATAAAACGCGGCTATACGCTCCAGTTCGCTCGCAGACCACCCCTCTTCGGCGGTGAGATTATGACAGAAGTGTCAGAACAGAGCGCCCCGCTGCTACGGGCAGAAATATCCTCTCTCCTGGCCAAACAAGCAGTAGAGATAGTGCCCGTGGAACGGAGAAATTCCGGTTTCTACAGCCGTTATTTTCTAGTTCCGAAAAAGGACGGAGGTATGCGCCCCATCTTAAACCTGAGATTACTGAACAAAGCGCCCCACATCACAGGCGCTTCCTGCGTTTTGCATTCGAGGGTGTGGCGTACCAGTTCAAAGTGTTGCCGTTTGGGCTCGCTTTGGCTCCCCGTGTATTTACAATATGCATGAATACAGCGCTCGCTCCCCTGAAGCTCAGTGGAATGCGCATACTGAATTATCTCGACGACTGGTGAGTCATCGCACGGTCGAGAAGCGCTCTCGAGGAACACAAACACAGACTCCTCGCCCATCTGACAGGTTTGTGGCTGTCTGTGAACATTCAGAAGAGCACACTGCAGCCGCGCCAATATATCACATTCCTGGGTATGATACTGGACTCGCGCTCTATGACCGCGAAGCTGTCAGAGCCGAGAATCCAGTCGATTCAAAATACACTAGCCCTCTTCGTTCAAGGCAGAGCTATCCCCTTAAGAACGTTTCAGAGGTTGCTCGGTCTGATGGCGGCTGCAGCCTCCGTCTGCAGACTGGGCTTGTTACACATGAGACCGCTTCAACACTGGTTACAGAGCCGAGTGAAGCCGCGGGCGTGGAGAGCGGGAACAGAACGCCTTATCATAACGCGTTCATGTCTCGAGACTCTGGCGCCTTGGTTCGGCACGAACAGGGTGCTGCTATGGGCAGATGCTATGGGTAGAGTGGTCAGACGTGTAGTGGTCACTACGGATGCTTCACTATCAGGCTGGGGAGCCCTATTCGATGGCAGACCAGCATTCGGTACGTGGACAGGGGACCAGACGCGCTGGCATATAAACTGCTTGGAGATGGAAGCGGTTCATCTAGCGCTGCAGAGTTTCCTTCCGTTTGTGAAACACCGTCATGTTCTCATCAGAACGGACAACACGGCGGTGGTGGCGTACATCAATCGCCAGGGAGGTTTGCGTTCGCGATCCCTGCAGGGATTAGCGAGACAGCTGCTGTTATGGACGGACAGGGTACTTCTGTCGATTCGAGCAGTGCACATACCGGGCAGTTTGAATTGCGGCGCGGACATGCTGTCCAGGGACGGCATTGTACACGGAGAATGGAGGCTCCATCCGCAAACGATAAATATGATCTGGAATCTGTTTGGCAAAGCGGAGATCGACCTCTTTGCGTCGCAAGAGAACGCCCACTGCCCTCTGTACTTCTCGCTGACAGCATCCCCCCTGGGGGGAGACGCGCTGTCGAGCCGCTGGCCAAAGGGACGGAAGTATGGTTTTCCCCCAGTCAAGTTAATGCCGCTGGTGCTGCAGAAGATCAGGGAGGAGAGATGTGCGTTGATCCTGGTAGCACCCAAATGGCCCAACCAGCCGTGGTTCCCGGAACTGGTGAACATGTCGCGGCTTCCCCCGTGGCGGATCCCGCCGAGAAGGGACCTCTTATCCCAGGCGAGGGGCACCATATGCCTCCCCAACCCAGAGCTTTGGGATCTGCATGTGTGGCAGATCAGCGTGGAGTATATCAGCGAGTGCTGCAGACAATAGCAGAGGCTAGAGCCCCTTCGACGATGCGTTTATACACTCTGAAGTGGAAAGTATTTGCTAACTGGTGTGTTGACAAAAATGAGGACCCCAGGAGTTGCGATATCTCCATTATTCTGACCTTCCTACAGGAACGTCTGGATGCTGGCAGTACCCCATCTACAGTGAAAGTCTACGTGGCCGCTATCGCCGTTTTTCGTGACTTGCTAGACGGCCATTCAGTGGGGAGGCACCCCCTGATAACGAGCTTTCTTCGGGGAGCTAGGCGGCTTAATCCACCCCGCCTTCGTCAGATGCCGGTCTGGGACCTGTCATTAGTGCTTAGTGCGCTGTCCAACCCACCTTTTGAACCAGCCGAGTTTAGCGACCTTAAAGTGCTCTCATTTAAGACGGCGCTACTGCTCGCGCTAGCTTGCGGGAAACGAGTGGGAGACTTGCATGCCCTGTCAGTGAACAGCGCGTGTATGCAGTTTGGACCGGATGATTGTATGGTCAGACTTTTACCCAAACGCGGCTATTCGGCTAAAGTGCTCTCAACGCCATTCAGAGCTCAGATAGTTACAATTCAAGCATTTTGCCCCGAGGAGGACAGTAATTCAGTGTCTCAGAAGTGCGCTTTGTGCCCCGTGCGTGCCCTGCGTGCATATGTGAACAGAACTAGCCAGTTTCGAACTTCAGAGCAGCTTTTCGTCTGCTACGCGGGTGCCAAGAAGGGCAGCGCACTGTCGAAGCAGAGGCTATCACACTGGATAGTGGAGGCTGTGCGATAGTTTATGCTTCCCGGGGAACCGCCTGCCCAATCGGGGTGCACGCCCACTCCACAAGGAGTTTGGCGTTGTCATGGGGTTGGGCGAAAGGTATGTCTATTCAGGACATTTGTTTCGCAGCGGGCTGGTCGTCTCGCAACACGTTTGCGAGATTCTATAATCTGGACATTCCCTCGTTCGCATCACATGTGCTGTCAGTGCAGGAGGAGGGAGTTGAGCAGTCTTTGGACTAAGCTATGGGCACGCCCTGCCTAGCGCGTGCACTAGCCGTGGTTTCTACCAGGTCAGCGTCAGTTATTGTTGCAATAGCTGCGGTTGAGGTATTCATTCACTATCTAATGTGGTCCCTTTATTATGCCCGCATTATAAGCCGGCAGTGTATTCCCAAGCACCAACATATTGCTGCATTTTCCCCATATCACACCAGTGTTGCTTATCTGGGTGCACTGGATTACGATGGTGTAAGAGCTGATTTGGCTCTGTGCCAAGAGGTGTTTCAACCAGGTCCGGTACCCGACCTAGAGCTAATGCGCTGTAAGAGCTAGTGCTTATGCTCTTCTGTGGCTCGATGCGAGCTGGGCCGGACAGTATTTCCCACACGGCGGGGGTTTTATTGTTCCCCATACGTAATGTCGAGAGACCGACTCGATAAGGGAATGTCCCCGGTTACTCACGTAACCTTAGTTCCCTGAGAGGAGGGAACGAGACATCACGTAACCTGCCATGTGGAAAAACCTTCCAGCCTCATTACTCTCGTTCAGTGGAAGATTCTGAGGGTTTTGGCGCCCACCGTCACCTATATTGATGGCTGTCAGCCAATCAGGTGAGGGCGAGGGCGCCATTGGCTATTTGCAAGCAAAAGAGTTATTCAATCAGACTTCATAATTTCGAGGAAATGGATTTCCCCATACGTAATGTCTCGTTCCCTCCTCTCAGGGAACTAAGGTTACATGAGTAACCTGGGACGTTTTTGAATATTGACGCGCCGATTCACGCAATACTATGCGTTGTCGGTGGGGGCGACATTGCAAGTATTGTACATTAATTCAAGTATATTGTGTTTACAGAAGAAGAAGGTTTGAATACATTGGCGGGCGAAGAGGAAAAATTATGCGAACTTATACGTATTCATCCACATTTATACGATAGTTCATCGGCAACAGAATACACTTCTCTTCAGTTGCCATTGTGATCTGAATATCACCCGACTCTACTACCCCCTGTTGCGTGAGCGGTGTATTGCATACACGCATCACCCGTGACGCTTGCGTTCACTGTTTAGACTATGAAAGGGAGCGCGTCGCACGCGTTGCTTGCTCACGTTTCTCGCGTTGTCTATGAATCGGCCCTTAGCCCTGATAATGCATCAAAACAAACAGACGGGACGCTGGAAGATGAACATTTACAGATGATTGAGAGCGGTCAGATCTCCCAATCATTACACCAGAAGGGACATAAATGAAATGATATGAAGCTGGAGATTGTGGATTCTATTTTAGATTGTGATAGACCATATAAATTTAATAATTTAAAGCAGTTTGCTAGTTTGACTTATCCTCTTTCAAAGACTGTTCAGAAAACACACACACAAAAAAAGCACATTGTATTGAGGTGGTTCATCATATGTGAAACAACATAAATAATACTATTTGTCACAAACAGCAGCTTTTTATGTAACTTCTGAGTGTTTTCTGTAAAATAATATACAGATATTGCATGTTTCCCCTCTGCATGTATGCATAGAAACATTTCATATTTGTGTAGGCGGAAATTGTATACAAAAAGGGTATTATTCCTTACTTCAGTTGGAATGGAATAACTTTTGCATAGATTATGATAGAAACAAATTTCCTTTTTCCTCTATTAGCTGACATGTGCTGGAAACACATAAAATTGAAGCTGAAAACTGAAGCTGCTAGGCCCTTCATTGCCTGAGCTATACAATTTCAAACTTCAGTTTATAAAAATAAAATAAAAAAGCGCCTTGTTTTTTTCCCTATTTATTATAACACAGACAACATATATAATCATTTTTATCAATTTCAACAGTGTTTTATGTAATTTCAAAGGGTTTCCGTTAAAATGATACCAAACTTCTGTATTTACACCTCTGCATGTAGCAAAGTGAAGCTTTTTAATTTAGGTAGGAAAATGGAAAACGTAAATTCCCAAAATAGCATTTGAGCTTAATAATGAAACATGGGAAAATGTAAGAACTCTAGTCTTAAAAGACTGTAAAAGGTTACTTTATTGCAGGCAGTGTTTACATAAATTCTCAGTACATGAGAAATAAGAAGATTTAGTTTTTGTTTGATTTGGTACCATTCATATAGCTTTTGGTTATGAGTTAGAATGACAATACATATGTACTCGTAATACATACTCAAATAAAAAAATCTAAATCATCCCAAGGATTGTGAAAAGACAAATAAACCCACCAAATCAACATTAAAACTTATCCAAACATAGGTAAACTAAAAGTAAACAGAGAACCTAGATGAACCAAAGAGGTTCTTTATGTAAAACCTTCAGCTGAAGTCCCTTCAATGTTAACGTCATCTACAAACTGTACATTTTAAATACCAAAAACCTTGCTGTGGTTAATAATAAAAAAAAAGTACAGTGAAAAGGTACACATTTTTTCAATTGATAAAATGACATCTAAAAGTAGAAATAAAACACAAAATAAAAAGTAGAAAAAGATGTAGTGTATTTACTATATTACAGGGGTCTTTTGCAGGCCATTTGCGGTTACTGCTTAATTATTGTGCTGAAGTACACAATTGGTCCCAATGACAGTAGTCCAGAAGACATTCACTTGTAGGTGGTGACTGGTGAGTAATGAAAGATCAAGTTAGAAATGAAGGACAAGCAAGGGACTCAGATCACAGCGGTCATACCACTGTGAGAGCTTTTATCCTGTAAAGAAAAAAAAATTATGATTAGACAAACCGTAACAATTATTTACATTTATTCTTATTCATTTGGAAGACACTTATCAAAAGTGACTTAAAAATACTATGCTATTTTTTTGTTCAAACCTCCATTTCAGCAAACCAAAAGCATACTTTCAAACACAAAAATAAAAATTGTCATTTATTCACCCGCATTTCATTCCCACGCTGTATGACTTTCTTCTACAGAACACAAAAGATATTATTTTAAAGAATATGTTTTTGTTCATACAATAAAACGCAAACAAGCCGAGACATTTTTCAAAATATCTTCTTTTGTGTTATCAGAAGAAATTAAATCATACAGGTTCTTTTTGGGTGAATGGTTCCCTTTAAATGTGTCCTTTTTGAGACCACAGTATACAATCACAGCTTCTTAGTGATGAACAAATCATAAATCTACATTCTTACTGAGAGGTGGTCACTCCTCCTGCTGTGGCCAGGTAAATTATCAATGGTAGAATAAGCTGGTGGTTTCTCAGACAATCTCCCTTGAGATTGCTTCCGTTTTCTAAAACTGTCCTCCTCGTCTGAACTCCAGGAGCCTCTATGTGGAGAAGGCGAATAGCTCCTGTCTCTGCGGTTTGTCGCGTGCTCCAGCTCCTCCAGAAGCTCCGCTTTACTGCGAACACGTGGATGAGACCTATCCGAACCCGAAACTCCCCTACGTCCTGATGAACCTCTCGCTCCATGCCTGTCGTCCAAGTCTGATTCGTCGCTGTAGCTGCGCTGTATCTGTGTCCCTCTCCGTGAAGATGACGGCTCCCTCCAGGAATCATCACGATGATGACCGTTGCGGTTTGAGCTACCACTGGAATGATTTGATAGCCGTTGTCTTCCACCATCATTGGTCCGCCGAAAGCTCTGTTTCGCTCGGCCCATGATGGGAGGCAGCTGGATGACCCTGCGCTCCACACCTTGGACACCCATCTCATCCAGGGCTGAGAACATACTGGGCGGCCTGGCTGATAAAGGCATAGCTTGGGGTATGGGTTGAGCTGGTGGAGTTGCATATTGGGGTTGTGAGGCCACATATTGATGAGGAAAGCTTTGTAACGGGACTTCTGTGTAGTAATGTTGAGGCTGAAGCATTGGGGCAGCCATATCCATCCCTCTTACTTGGTTCTCCAGAAAATCTAACACCTGGTTATTAACACGTCCACTTCCATTTATGCTGCCGTTTGCATGGTATCCATGGGGAGGTACGAATGGGAGGACAGGTTGAGAAGGATGAATGACCATCGGGGCCATGGGAAGGTTGTGCTTGGATGGAGTTTCTGAAAAAGACCCTGTGGAGGACAAATTATGAGTGTCAAGTCATTACTGATCAGAAGCAGCACTACATAAATAAGCAGATTACTAAATGTAGTTATACTGACCTGAATACAGTAAAGGGTTCGCTTGAGAAGATGCCTTTGAGGCAACTGGGCCATAGATGGGCTGGCCATGGAGCCACAGTACCATTGCTTTTTGAGCATCACGCATCATCTTGTGCTGCATCACCGCTAAATAGACAAATGAACATGGAAGAAATATTTCACTATGTTTTCTTTTTCAATAACATTTAATTTTATAGGATGGACTGTGAAGAAAGTTACCTGGTATTAGAAGACAACAAATTATTAGAAATATTTTTATTATTTTAAATAATACTTAATATTATTTATAAAATACATTATGTGGTATTTTCCTAGTGCACAGATTATTTTTCCACATATTATTATAATGAACACTAAATTATAATATGTTATCAATATTATTGTTGCTTTTATTCATATTATCATTTAAAACAATACTAGTATTATTATATTTATTACTAGTAAAATAAATTTTTATTTATTTATAATGCATATTTTGTAGTATTGTCAATCTACTTATTTAGTTTTCATTGTCAAAAAGAAAAAAAGTTTCATGATATATTGCATTATTATTGACAAACTAATCAATTGTTATGCAGAATGTGATTTTGTAATCAGTAGACATTTATTTCAAAGAACTGATATCCAGCAGAAGTAGAACACTTTGAATAATGTAAAAAAATTAAATATTGTAACATTTTATCCGGTGTGATAAATGCACACACAAGGATACTAAAGTAATAAAGAGTCAATGCACGTGGATACCTTCTTCTGGGCAGCAGCAAGTGCGTGGACAGCAGGGACAACGGACATAGCAGCAGCAGTTCTGAGGACAGCACTGGCAGCAGCAGATACAAATCAGTATGAGGAGGAGCAATCCACCGAGGACGATGAGCAGCACAGTCAGCCAGTCTGAGAGGAAGAGGGGGTATGACCAGCATCAACATCTATAATGTTTTTGTGTTTAAACAAGTCTTCAGTGTGCTGATACTTACGATACACAATGAGTCTAATTTCTTTATCGGAGTCTCCCACAACATCACCTGCTGCATCGATGGAGCAGAAATACATACCATTGTCCCACCACATCACCTCATTGATAACCAGGTCAGCATCTGAGAAACAAATACAGAAAAACTAAATTACTGGCTCTTGTTAGTGAAACCTAAAACAAGAAAATATAAATAATACATTGTAAAGAATTAGCTATATATTTATATGATGTGAGATAAAATCTAATTAATTAGATTTTCAAACCCAACTTTTGAGCATGTAATAAATGATTTCCTACTTTTTGATCATACATTTTAGGAAGCCTGTTAGGATAATTATAAAAAGATCCTACACTGAGTACTTCATTTTTTATTGGGTGTTTTTATTGGGAGATTGACAACTGGTATTTTTATAAGCATTTTATAGAAGTGTTCTGCTATACTAGTAAAAATCTGTCATTGATTTATGTCGTTTCTCCTGCATGTCCAGACTCACTGTTTTGTATGTATATTTTGCGATTTTGATATTCTGATCCCAAAATAGCTTCATCAAGGCCTCTTTTCTGAATCACTATGCGGACAGTGCGCTTACTGTCTGGACAGTCATTGGCTGGGTCTTGCTTCAGACCTAGAGCTGCTTGATATGCTGAAGAAAGAAAGAAAGAAAGAAATGTACATGGTCACATCGATCACCACATGTAATCCATTCAGACAAAAAAAAAAAAAAAAAGCCTTCTATATTCAGTTGATCTACACCACTCACCAGCTGAGTAATATTCCAGCACTGGATCCAAACAGAAGGACTTGTATCGCCATGTGACCAGAACATTTTGTGGGTTTGCAGAAGTGGAATAGTCACATCCTAGAGTGACAGAAGCAAACAACATCGTGCGTCTCTCTGTTTGAGGAACCGTAACCTGGATAGACAACAGCTCTGAGAATAGAGGGAGAGGGATCAGTTAACATACTGTTTGCATCAGTGCTCCACACTTTCTGTCCGACAAGCTTAGCATTACTTTTACAGTACTTCATTTAATTTATTTAGTTAGTTAGTTAGTCAAAAACCATGTTCAGCAAAATAAATGTTTTAAAGCAGAGCATAACACAAATAACTATATTCACTATTTACATTTTAAAACTAGCCTACATCTATTCCTGTACCAGGCCTGAAAATCTTTATTTTACAAATCCTTACACACAAACAAAATCAAGTATCATTAAAACATAATATTAACATTCTGGCTGTTATGAAGCTTGTAAATCACGTGATCAGGATTATCTGCCTGTCATGTTTGCACCTGTTGATGATTACCCTCGATACTGAACTTACAGAATTACCAGAAATGTTTCAAATTCTTTATTCTTAGTTGTATGTCACTAAATGAAACTCCTAATATTCCTGTTTTAAACCCTCAGAGTTATTTGGAATGCCGACTTACCTGATGGAAATACGCAGAGCACGAGCGCAAACACCTCGAGCTTCAGAGTTTCTTTCATGTTTCTCGGTTACACGGAAGTTTTTTTTTTTTTCTTTTTCTTTTTTGTATTTTCCGAGACACAGATAAATCCTATATTTGCGACACAAACAAAAACAGACGATGTATGCTGGCCATCATGTCATCGTAAAAAATATATCCATATATTTTACCTAAATTCTCTCGAGTCAGTGTAAACACTCCTTTGCTCTTGGAAGTCTCCCCATTCCACGATGACGTCACAGACCACACCCACCAACAGGTGCACAACATGTCATGTTACTTTATTTAAAGTTATTAATTCATTATTGTTCAAAATTGAAATTACTTTTCACATTTTTATTTTTGTAAATATGTTTCATCGCCCAAAGTATAAGGATATTTGCGTTATTTACTTTATTCGATGGAATGAAGAAATATGTTTGTAGTTATTAACATTTAAACACTAGGGGGCATTCCAAGTCTTCCAACGTTCTATGACAATAATTAAAACCCATGTAAAACTGACCAACAACAGAATCTAACCAGATGTGGAGACCAGCAAACAAGCTTAAGGTAAATTCGTCTGTGTCCTTTGTGTTTTTAATTTAGCTCTCAGAAAGGAACGCTGTTTGAGGATGTAACATTAAAATCATGCTATCTTTCCAAAAATTTACAAGTAAAAAAAAGTAAATTAATTCCAGCTCTAATTATGAAGCGCCGCGGTGTTCTTTCAAAACTAATGTAAACTGCCACCACCATAATATTCATATGGCGGGCTATGTTTTTGTTTACTATAAAGAGTGTAATCATCCTATTGGCGGGAAAGGATGTTTTATTAATCGTTAATAATAACTTGAACTATTATCTATCAACTATAGTACAGTGTGAAAGAAAGCGACAGATGCAGAGATCTAAACATAAAGCACTAAACACCTGCGAGGGCTCATATCAGATTGGTTCCTGCAATTGTAATCTCATCCTGGAAAGAAACATCCTTTCCTTTTCTGTGTCCTGTTCAGTTTCCTGCATTTCCAGCAAGACGAAAGAACCAAGTGTTCATGCCCTGATATTGATGATAAAGAACAGGAATATAGTTTATCATGAATACACAAAGTTTATCAGAAAAAAAAACAGACAGCAAGTGTTCATATCAAAGTCATTATTTTAAAACCGTACAATACAAATAAATGGCACATTCTCAAAAGCACAGAAGCATCATTCATGCTTCCCTCGAGAGCAAACTGATTAACACTGACACAAATGTACAGTACAGTGCAAACAAAGGCAATGGTGATACTGAAATATCAGAGACAACGTCCCATTACAGTACTGAAGATATACAAAATACCAAGGAATGTTTAAAGCACTTGAATACCATTTGAATAATTTAAAGTCATTTCTAAGATATTTTTAGTGCAGCGGTAGACTGAGGATTAATTAAGGAAATTTGTATTTTTTATTATCAATACAGAAAATAAAAACTAACACACACACTACTTTCTTGCCCTTGACCAGCAAAAGTTCCCAAGCTCTACATGCCTGTGTGATCCTGCATAAAATGTGTTTTTCTGTCAGTTTGATGCTTAGTGTCTGGGGCATTTCTCTTCAGCTGGATGGTGATGTTATTAGTATGATGTCAGTTCAGTCTGATGACGTCACACAATTAGTGAGTCTCTGCTTAGATGAGTGGTCTGTTAAAAAAACACCAAGAGCCACACATTAGACACCCATTAGACACCCATTAGCATGATGCGTTTGCAGATGCGTTGTTAGTGTGCCAGTGTAATGCTATACTGTGAGCCTATTATAGTTAGTGATGCCTTTTATGATACAATCAGGTAAACAGAACAAAAACACATAAAACCTGCCTGAGAAATCAACCGGTTTGATCATTGAAAGCGTCCTTTCATTTACATACATTCTTTTAAAGAATACAGTTTACATTTCGGCATACAAAAAAAAATTACATACTGTATGGTTAAAATAATTTCATATCAAAGAGTCCCTCTTTGGAAAACAAATGATATATAAGAAGTATAAAATAAAATATAGGCTGACAATAGAACTTAAAATATGTGTAAAAAATGTAATTTTGAGATAAAATAAGAACAACAGACACACTGTGAGATGTAAAAATCATAATTTTGAGAGAAAATGTCACAATTCTGAAAATGTTGAGTTTATTTCTATATTTCATTATTGTATACACTGCCATCACTGGAGTCAAAATACCGTAAACAGTAATATTGTGAAATTGTTTTAAAAATGACTACATATTTTAAAATGCAACTAATTCCAGTGATGGCAAAGATGAATTTCCAGTAACCATTAATCCAGTCTTCAGTGTTAACAAAGCTGTGCTGCCTAATATTTCTGAAAAATTGTCAGGATTTTTTTTCTGTGATAATTTGATAATTCAAAAGAACAGCATTTATCTGAAATCAAAAAATGTCTCAACATTATAAGTGTTTTTACCATCACGTTACATCAATTTAATGCATACTTGCATTATAAATATATTAATTTAGAAATAAAAATAGTACTGACCCCAAACTTTTGAAAGGTAAGTCTGAAAAGGGAAAAAAAAAAATCAATCTAACATATAAAACGTATAAAAACAGGTAACCTCAAAATAAACATAATCATTTTACCACTCAGTCTAGTAGCACCCTGTATTTTGAAGCTGTAACAAGAAGTTTTATTTTTTTATTATTGTTTCCCCATATACCACATTTATCACAGGAAATGGGATTGAGAGAGATGTTGCAAGCTGGATTTGGCCTTGCATAACCCAAAAGACCACAGGTCTGAGAAGAACATTATATCTAAAATTACTTGATGGCTATGTAAATATATGGCGAGATGAGATGTTTTTTTTTTCTTTTTGACAACATACAGCTTGATTTGAATGATAAAACACTTATTTGTGCTCTTGTGAGACTTTACATTTCATATTAATGGAATCTCAATTATCTCTCAATTATCTTTTTAGGCTTGAAGGAAGTTTGTTCCACCCTTCAATGTACAGAAACCAGGGCAGATGATTATAAGTAACTCACCAGTTTCCTGGATTTGTCCCTGTCCTCCCTGTTCTCCTGTAATGTATGGGACAGTCCATGGGCCGGACGTGTGTATGAAAAAGGCCGCATGGCAGGATCAGCAGTCCTGTACCGTTCCCTCTCTATATGCGCTTCAGTCCTAAACCTCTCTGCCTCCCTCTCAGAGTATGGAGGTAAAGGATCATCCTCCTCGGGGCGATGGCTTGGTGACCTGCTGTTGTAACAGTCACTGCTCTTCTTAGAACTGCCTTTTGAGGGTGTGTCACTGTCATCTTCAGCCCTCCCCCCTCGCTCTCCGTGGCCCCTAGCCTTGCGCTCCAGCAGAGTGTTCAGGTAGGTATCGTCATAAGACCTCTGACGAGCGAGATAGCGTTTGCTGTTGGCAGTGTGGTGCCTTTTTGGCGGGGAAGGTGGTGAGCCTCGACGGCGCCAGTCGTCATCGTCATCATCACCTCGAGAATACCGTGGCCCATCTCGGTAAGACGTGGGATGGTCCCGTGACCTTGGACCCATTTCAAAGTCATGCTGAGGTCCACGAAAGTCACCTCTCCGACGACCGTGTGGGCCGTATGACATCGCAAACTCTTCCAGCTCATCTAGTGACCCTGTGCGCCCCCTAGCATCAAAGGCTTTGCGGGGCAGGTGCTCAGAACGACAGTTCCATCTGCACAAACAGTCATGATATTATTAGTGCACACCTATATACTTTTATACACACGCACACACACACACACACACACACATATATATAAATATATATATATATAAAATTTTAAATAACTGTTTTTTTATTTTTTATTTTTTATTTTAGGCCAAGAGAGCTCAGCGCTGCGATTTAAGACATCACTTGCAAACAGATAAATCACCAGCAAATTAAGAAAACATCTGCAGTTTGACAACACATGTGCTGTAAATACTTGCAACACAACCAAATACAGAAATGTGCTGCAAATACACAAAACACAACCAAACACAAAACACAATGAAAATACACATAAACACAACCAAACACAAAAACACGATGAAAATACACAGAACACAACCAAACACAAAAACATGCTGCAAATGCAACACAACCAGACACAAAAAAAAATAGCACAGACCACAGTGGGGTACCCTACAATGCTTTGGTTTTATTATAGTAATATTAGTAACCATGTATTGATTATTTGTATAACCACAAGTTGTACAAATACCATGGTGAAACTATGGTTAGTGTGGCTAATTTACCATGGTTTAACTATAGTAACTACTTTTAATTGTATTATTTTTATATACTGTAATAAATAAATCTAGACTATTTATATATTTTAATATTAAAACCATGATTAATTTTGGTAAGGAAAGTTGTAAAAGTAGCCAGCTTACATTACGTTTCAGTTACAGTAATTGTGCATTTCGTCAGCTTATTTAGGCTAATAATATAAAAAAAATCTAAGGAATCATATAATCAAGATGTTAAATTAACAAAAATTGTAAATTTCAGAGCAGACTTTTATAAGCATGTCCCAGGTTCTTCACTTGTTGCGGTTCCCTTAAACATTTCTGATGTAGTCTGTGTCGCGTTTCTGTTTTTGGTTGTGTTGTGAGTATTTGCAGCACATGTGCTGTCGAACTGATGAAGATGATTTAATTTGCAGGTGTTTTTTCTAGTTGTAAGGGTTTTTTTATTTATTATTATTTATTTTTTGCATCGCATTGAGCTCTCTCAGCCACCGTAATTTTAATATATTTAAAAATGTTATTTATTCTTGTGATGTCAAAGCTAAATTTTCAGCATCATTACTCCAGTCTTCAGTGTCACATGATCCTTCAGAAATCATTATAATATGCTGATATGGTGCTCAAGAAACATTTCTCTCATGTTTCCAGATTTGAAAACCCCTGTCCTAAATTATTAGGTCATGCACACACACACATTTGAATTGTACCTGTTGTCATGCTCATCCAGAGAGCGATTGCTTTGATAATGTGAGGGGCGAAGCCCATGGCCGATCGATGCTGTTCGAATATGTGGCTCATCCATGTGGTCATTGATGGGTGCGAGTGCCTTCCTCTGGACCTGCCGATAGGTCTGCCTGAAGTCTACGTCACCGTCATGCAGAGAGCTCAGCTCTGATAGGCTGCCAGCTGCTGACACAATGAAATCATCATTACGGATTTTCTGGATGTTTTGTCATTGCAGTAACAAATCTGTTGTCATTATCTGTAATATGCAGCAGAAAAGCTATCTTTGTGAGAAATTTTGAACTTGGTTAGAATATTATGAATCATCTGACTTGGACAATCACAGATGGGTTTTAAAGGGATAGTTTATCTAAACATGAAAAAACTGTCATCAATGTTACATTAGTTGTATGGACAAAAACAACTGAAACATCCTTCAAGACATCATCTTTTGTGTTCCAAGGAAAAAAAGAAAACAGGTTTGGAATGACATGAAGTCCGCAATGATGACCGACTTTTATTTGAGAATCAACTGTGCCTTTAAGATAAATGTAAAAGACATGCCCACTGTGGAGTGTTCAGATTGGAAACAAACGATGATGATGATGATAATGATGATGATGATGATGCATTAGACATGCCATCAAGTGTGTTAGCTGACCACTGGTAGCTTAACTCAACTCATCTCAAATTCAGCCTTTCTTTTCTTATACAAACAAAATCTGTGTACAGAAAGATGCTCACTGCATACAGGCTTACATGGATGACCGCCCCCCTTGGTAGAGTGGAACTGTGCCAGGTCCCTCTCTACGTAGTACACAACCTTCATAGCGTCCTGACACTGACTGGCCTGGAGTCGATAGCCACTGCGCACTGTGGACATACACACATGACCTGTGTGTTTCTAGTGTGTCCATGTTACTGTACCACACAAACAGCTAATCATTTAGGGTTAAGCCACTTGCATGTAAAGCTCACACAGTACTTAGTTAAGCCCTTAAAGAAGCATGCACATGTACTAGATTTAGGCATTTTTTGCATTTTGGGACAAACTCACTTAATTTAGCTTGCCATAGCCCTTATTCACATACCAACTGCAATCCAACTCTGTCAGAGTAATGTAACTATGGAGGATAAGAAGTGCTACTAAAAAATAAATTAAGAAACTATACACTATATTAATTTAAATTTGAAAAAATGAACAGACATTTGAGAGCCAGATTTACTAACAGCTTGCACCAATGCAAACCGTCTTTTAGCATAAAAAAATGTAGCCGCTGACCTTATTGCATATCGATTTGTACAAGATTCCCTTTCAGATACAACATTTCAGGCACACAGAGGTTTGCACTAGTCAATTGAATGGTATTTGAGCCATTATTTAATGCCCCAAAAATAGCATGTCTTAATTTAAACAAGATGATGCTCTTGGTAGATAGCATTGTGGACACAGTCTGGCTGTGTTTTTTACTTCGCACATTATCAGTAAATCACCTGCAGAACTATCCAATTCCATCTGCCCTTTTATGGGATTGCACTCTCACACTAATTTGTTTTGTCTTTTTTTTTTAAATGATAGGTTGATACAGAAATCAATTAACATATTAATAAATATTAATTGGTCAATCAAGAATAAAAATGCCATTCACTTGTGGGAGGAACCAGTTACCCCTTCAGTGTTTTCAGCTGAGGGCATTTTTACTTTTTGTTGATACACACATACATTGTGAAACCATACACCATCATCACAGACAACATAACTGCTACCTTCACAATGACCCTTTCACAATCTTTAAAACATTTTAAATACTCTGAATAGCCCGAGATTAAAGTTACAGTGTAGCTGAAGATGATATTAGTTGAGTTTGCTTTGAGTTAGATGATGCAGACTTGCTTCCGTCATATGCAGTTATGCAGTGCATGTGCAGATTCACTAGACAGACTTCGGACAGATGTGTTCAAAGAACAAGCAAAGACATTAAAATATTAATTTAAATGTATATGCTGTTTTATTGTCACTTACCTCCAGCTATATTGTTTTCTACTGAAGGAGCCAGTACAGTCAACTTGGGTTCAATGCTGGATGGTGCGGCTGGAGGGACCACAGGAACACCAGGAACGTAGTAAGGTTGATACATGGTAATCTGAGGAGGTTGGCCGCTCTTTGCCATCTTCCCTGCTTCATATACTTTAAAAGGCAAATGGTAATGTTTTTTTCAGGTTGTGAATACGGCCAAAGTGTGTGTAGTATTTATGTGTGTTTGTGTACTCACAGTGTTTTGGACAGCAACATGTATCAGGACAGCAGCAGCAGCTTACATAACAACAACAGGAGTGAGGACAACACTGGCACCAGCAGATCCCAACCAACAACAGAAAGAGCACACTACCAAGGACAACAACTCCCACAAATGCCCACTCTAAAGGAGACAAAAAAAGACTCATCAGGAAACTTGGATTCCGTGGCAAAAGCAGATCCTGAAGGAAGTGCTGCCCTGAAATAATTTTTGCTCACAGGATATGAAGTCTCTGATCATGACCAACCACAAAGGGAGAGCTTGAATGATGCACAACTTCTTATCTGGACACTCTATGGGCCTAATGATGAATTTCCTCTGGGTGTGGTGTTAAAATTCCAGCAGTATACATTGCAGACCTCTTATTCAACTCAAGAATGCTCAAAATGATATGCCTCTGAGCCCGATTTGGGTAGTGAACCGGACATAAACAAATAATTTTTTTTAAAGAAATGTACGTTAACAGACCACAATAGCAGGCCTGGGTTTAAAAGTTTTTCCCAGTTTGATTTCAGGTTGCTTACATCTGCACATCGACATAATGTTAAATATCAACAGAGCTTAAACTTTGCAGTTAATTTACAGGTGCATCTCAAAAATTTGAATATCGTGAAAAAGTCATTTTTTTGTAACGTATTTCAAAAAGTGAACCATTCAAATATTCTATATTCATTACATGTAAAGTAAAACATTTCGAAAAAAAAAATTGTTTTAATTTTGATGATTAAAGCTTACAGCTCATTAAAGTCAAAAATCCAGTATGTCAAAATATTGGAATATTTCCTAAAATCAAAAGAAAGGATTTGCAAAACATAAAAGTTCAAGTTCTTTAAAGTATGTTCATTTATGCACTCAATACTTGGTCTGGGCTCCTTAAGCACAAACTCCAGCATCAGTGGGTTAAAGCGATCAGCCTGTGGCACTGCTGAGGCACTACAGAGTCTTCAGCTCGTCTGTATTGTTGGATTGACTGTTTCTCATCTTTTTCTTGAAAATATCTTATAGATTCCATATAGGGTTCAGGTTCAGGTCAGGCATGTTGGCTGACCAGTCGAGCACAGTAATATCATGGTCAGCAAACCACTGGGAAGTGGTTTTAGCACTTTGGGCAGGTGCTAAGTCCTGCTGGAAAAAGAAATCAGCATCTGCATAAAGCTTGTCAGCAGATGAAAGCATAAAGTGCTCCAAAATCTCCTGGTAGACAGCTGCACTGACTTTGGACTTGACAAAACACAATGGACCAACACCAGAAGACGTCACGGCACCCAAATCATCACTTTGGAAACTTCACACTGGACTTCAAGCAGCTTGGATTCTGTGCCTCTCCAGTCTTCATCCAGATCTTGATTTCCAAATGAAATGCAAAATTTACTTTTATCTGAAAAGATGACTTTGGACCACAACTGTCCAGTTCTTTTTCTCCTTAGTCAAGTCAAGTCAAGTCACCTTTATTCATATAGCGCTTTAAACAAAATACATTACGTCAAAGCAACTGAACAACATTCATTAGGAAAACAGTGTGTCAATAATGCAAAAGAGGTTAGCCCAGGTAAGATGCTTCTGATGTTGTTTCTGTTTCAGAGGTGGCTTGGTAGCACTTTTCCTGATGACATCTGAGCATGGTGACCAGGGGCGCTGCACAAAATCCCGGGCCCTGCATAGGCAGTCCTAATGGGCCCCCCTCCCCTTGAAAATATATATTCCAGACTTTTCAAGGGCCCTCTCTTCCTTTGGGGCCCTGGTAATCAGTACTGGTTTTACCCCCAGTCCAGCGCCCCTGGTGGTGACTTTTGATGCACTGACTCCAACTTCAGTCCACTCTTGTGACGCTCTCCCAAGTGTTTGAATGGACTTTTCTTGACAGTATTCTCAAGCTTGCGGTCATCACTGTTGCTTGTGTACCTTTTCCTACTCAATTTCTTCCTTCCAGTCAACTTTGCATTTAATATGCTTTGATACAGTACTCTATGAACAGCCACCCCTTTCAGTAATGACCTTCTGTGACTTACCCTCTTTGTGAAGGGTGTCAATAATTGTCTTCTGAACCAATGCCAAGTCAGCAGTCTTACCCAAATCCCCCATACTGTAGGTATGGTAATGTAATTAAACTCAAATGTAAATATTCTCATATTTAGAGATACTAGATTTTTGACTTTCATGATAATCATCAAAACAGAAAAAAAATATTTGATATGTTTTCCTTTACATATAATGAAGCTAGAATATATGAAAGTTTCCCTTTTTGAAATAAGTTACAAAATAATATTTCTTAGATGCACCTGTATACACACACACGCACACACTTCACTAAGATTTTAGCTAATATATACTTCTTTATTTGCATATACGCTTTCATTTACAAAAGACCAGCTCATGAGCATCGTTTGTTTGTGAATTCTACTGCATGTTTTTGATTCAGTAAAACAAACCACTTTAGTCAGTTGTTAGTGAAACAGACTACACTGGTCTCACAGCACATTATTGCTTACAGCCTGCAAAGACTTTTATTTTTGATTTTATTTTGAGGTACTGTCTTCTTAGCACACTTGATTTGGACTGTAAACACAGGTGAAATATGACTTATTTTACTGCACAATGCAGGAAACACTGGCACATCGCCAGTCCTAGGGTTGGAATAAGTGACTCTGAGATCCAAAAATCTGTATTTTTACCCAACCTAACATAATACACTTTTAAAATGTAAAACAATAAATGTAAAAAGTGTTACTTTTTTATTTACCTAATTTTTTTGCCATCAAATATAGTATAATTTTATGGCATAAGAACCTACACAGTGAATGCATGTGTGACAGCATGTCTGCATTGCAAGCTAGCTGTGTGGTGCGATGCAGCAAAACTATTGCTCCCATTATAATCAGTGAAGCTGTGTTTAACACAAGTGGCTTAAAATAAAAAATAAAAATGCAAGCAATACTGCTAGCATTCTGAAAGAGATAAAGCTTCAGCAGAGGGTGGGATGTAAAAGTAACTATAAACAGTAACAATCGTGTGATTAGTTATTTAAAGTTATGCAGTATATAGTACAATCTGCAGTAATGTTATGCAGAATCAATCATTGATATGTCCTGTAATTTTAAATGATCTTTTTTATTATTATTATTATTTTAGAGGGAACAGATCAAATTGGAGCGTTTTGGATTTTGCTGAGTGCAGCAGAAAATGAAACAAGTGAACTGGAAAGGACCTGTGTGAGAGCACCCACTGAAAGGGACAGGAGAGAGAAAGGTATGGCAGGCATACCTGGCATAATCTCCAAATCAAACTCAGGCAGGATGTCATCCAGCACACCTGTCCTACCTGGAGAAGGGAGAAGATCAGACATAAACAGCAGCAGTGGGCAGCAGATGAAAGTTCAGTGTTTAGGGTTGTGGGTAAATGCTTAAATGCTTGTGTGTTAATATGAAAAAAAAGTTATTCTGTTAGTGGCTGTGGATCTATTAAGTGTAAGTTGAAAGCTGAATTGAAAATTTGATTTGTGGTTTTAAGCATGATTGTCGGTTCAGGGACTAAATCAAATAAATCAATAAAGCAAAAGTATAAACAAATTCTGCATCTGTATATTCAGTACCAGTCAAAAGCTCTGGACACACTTCACTGAATTTATGTTTCTGTTGATGTTTAAATACTTTAAAATTAGGCATGAGTGGATAGGACTTTTGTTCACTATATTATATTATTCCCATTCTTTCAGTTTTGTTACTTCATGGCTGTGATGGCTTCACTGTTATTCTACAGTGTAAAAATATTAAAAATAGAGAATGCATAGGTGTGTCCAAACATTTGATTGGTAGTGTAAGTGCTTAGGTGTGAGAATGTGTTTGTTTGAAGTCACTGACAGATAACAAGACAAGGGTGAAAGGTCAAACTTGTCCCTGGATGAGAAACTAATTGTAAGCCAGTGCTTTTTTTTTTTTTTGGAACATAATATTACTTGTAAGGATGATGTGTGACCATGCAACTGGTATATGCAAATTATCAAAGTAACACCTGAACATTTAAAGTCAAAGGTAATTAAAAAATAATAATAAATAACTAATAAAAGAGTTTAAAAAATAAATTTAAAAAGCTTCCAAGTCTTAACATCAAGTTATATATATATCCTATATACACACACACATAGTTTGATGTATGTACCATTTATTTATTTTTAAATAATAGAATTATACTGGATAAAAAGATGCAAACAGCAGCGATTTGGAAGCAATGAAAACTGATTTATAAAAATTGGTTAAGATCAAAAGAGCTCTTGTCTAAACATCATTTCTGTATACAGCTCAGCAACCGACAGTAATAATACGTTGACATGTTGCTGGTTCCCATGGGCTTATGCTAATGTAGATGTGTGCATTCGTTCAGTATTTATATCTGGCCCGAGCACAGATCAGGTTCACTAATATGCACTGACGGAGAGAAAGAGAAAGAGATGAGGTAGAGGGGGCTTCAGCGGGAGAGACAGAGGAGGAATATGGGAGACTAATTAATCACACAGCCTCATTAACCATCCACAAAGGGGGCAAGGGTACGTCATCACCATGGAGACAGTGCTGGCATTGTTTGGAATTAAAAGGTGTCCCAGAGCACTGTCCAATTACCTTTCAACAAACATCTTCCCTGAGAGAGAGATGAAGGAGTGGCCTTAGATGTACTGTCTGTTTTACACTGAGTGAACTTTGTCAATGACTGGCATTTCGCCAAAAAATCAAGAGCATTCTCACCACCTAAACTAGCCTCAGTGTTTAGCCTAAGATCCAAAATTTTGACTGTTTACAAATCCTAATGCAACAACTGTGCAGGAGATATAAACTTATCTGTTAAAATCGGCATAACGTCATCCTATATGTTTTCTAAACTAAACAATGAATTTATGCTTGTAATCTTTTAATTTTGACATTTCGAAATGAACTGAATAAAAGTTTTGGCACTACTCCCATTTCGTAGTGATTTTGTAAACATTCAAATTTTACAGGTCTGAAACTGGATGAGAGGTTGCCATAAAAATAACTGTCCCACTGTCAGAGCAGATTTATCCCTGAGTGACAGGAAGTGCTGAGCTGGCAGACAGGAAGAGGAGTAATATCCAAGTCCTCTACTCTTCTGCTAGAGTCATTAAACCAACCGTAACCTGAGAGCAAAGGGGACTTCACGAAGAGATGCAGAGACTTGAAAAGAGAGACAGGCAGAGATATAGGGCAAGCTGTGTAATATAATCATTATCAGACTTTTTAAAGGGCTAGTTCACCCAAAAATGAAAATTCTGTCCTTAATTACTCACCCTGCCATTAATTCCAACCCCGTAAGACCTTTGTTCATCTTCAGAACACAAATTAAGATATTTTTGATGAAATCCGAGAGCTTTCTGACCCTGTATAGACAGCAATGCTACTATCCCGTTCAAGGCCCAGAAAAGTAGTAAAGACATTGTCAAAATAGTCCATGAGACATCATTGGTTCAACCGTAATATTATGAAGTTAAAGGAATAATTTATGTGTCAAAAGAAAATACAAATAATGACTTTATTCAACAGTTTCTTCTCTTTGTCTTTGCTTTCTGTCTAAACAATGTTCTATCAAAATAAAGGCTAAAATGCCTAAATTAATTCTTTAAAAAAATGGATCATCTTCTATGTCAGTCTTAAGTCATTCTTTGTTCTTATAGCTTCATAAACTTAAGATTGATCCACTGATATCACATGGACTATCTTAACAATGTCCTCACTACCTTTCTTGGCCTTGAATATAGTAGTTGCATTGCTGTCTATGCAGAGTGAGAAATCGGATCTTAATTTATGTTCGAAGATGAATGAAGGTTCTTACAGGTTTGTATTCATCAATTGCAGAATTTTCATTTTTGGGTGAACTATCCCTTTAATGACCTTTATGATTTTTTTTTTCTTCTGCGGAACACAAAATAGGATATTTTGAAGAACTGAAAACAACTAAATGAACCCCAATAACTTTCGGTGTATAGACGGAAAAAAAAAAGATGACACACCTTTAAGAGCAAAGCATTTGCTGAAATGTGCTAACAACACTTTGCTAAAGAGTTGAGTTTCATTTGATGTTTTGATTTTGCACTAAAAATTTTTTAATTAATTTTACTGAATTATGAATAAAGCATTGTTAATTTTTACTGTGCAATCTCCTAATCCTAAGTATAAATAATGTTCCTTTCCTTGGAATCCACCACTAACAATCAAGAGCCAAACTGTAAGTAAAACATGACTACCCAGCATGTTTGATTGAATAGGGAGTGTCTGGTACAAAGTCTAACTTTTATCCACCAATACTCCAGATTATACTCTCCACTTCATAAACCAATTAAATCTTGATTACTCAGAGGGCAGCAGTGACTTCCTCCACTTCTTAATATCTACATAACACTCTCACTGATCCTCCTGTGTAAGCTCTAACCCTCTCATGGTTTTTTCTCCTCACCACACATACTGCTCGGCCCTGGCATCCCCTGGCCCCTGAAACCCCCTTCGTTCCCATGGAAACAGCTTAAGAAGTGGCTTATATTGCTCACGTCGAACACAGTCAGTTATTTACTCTTTGTCTAGCATGAGGCATCTGACTTTGCTTTGTCCAGCTGACACAGAAATAACTTCTGCTGTTAGGGTCAGTCTCACAGCACCAAACAAATTGTTTCTCTCGGCAGTGTTCCTGCCCAGGATGTGTAAAATATGTGAGGTTTTCCTGATCCGCCGGGACACAAATGAACAATAGCGTCCCTTATTAAGGATCTGAGCCCTGTCGAGAGGCATGCCCCGTTTGGTTGTCGTCATGGCAGCGCTTGTAAGTGCACTCAGGAATGGCATAAACAATCATTTAGACACAATAACCAAGCATGCACACATAAAAGTAAACATTTTTTAAGAACAAGGTCAATTTATTTTCTAAAACCATGTTATATAGACAACTGCAGGCTGTTTTTGTAGTGTTTCTTCCGTTTCTGAGAAGCATTTGAACTCATGAGACTCACCCTGCACCAGTAGCTCAACCTGGCCTTCATTTTTCCCTTCCAGGTCATCAGAAATTATCACCTTACAGAAATACACACCGCTGTCACCCCACTGCAGCTGTCCAATGCGCAGATCTGCTTCTGAAAAAGCCATAAAAAGTTTGCTTATAACCACAGTCTATGCTAATAACCCAAGCTGTTTAACTGACCATTCACAGTGTGATTGATTGACAGGTCATCCAATCAATCGGCCAATCATAATGCCGAATCTTCCATGGTTCCACAAACAAACCAGACAGATACATTTTAAATGTCTGTGGACTTAAACTTGAAAAATTGTGTGTATTGACGTCTTTCCGCGGTTGAAACAAGATACCTCCTAAAGTTCATTCAGGTTTATTTCATGCTATAATAGTAAAGAGACCGATCATTTTACATGCTGCATAAACTGAGGCGCTATAACAATCTGTCACAACATTTTAAAGAGCCATAAAGAGGAGAGGTGACTGGAGGAGGAAGAGCTTTGATGACTAACTCAGAGGAGAGGGTGTTTGCGTTTGATAAGGAAAGCCATGGGGGTGTTTTGTGAGACCTTTATGAGGTCCAGCCCCCTGAGCCCTCACCATTGTGCAACCTAGAAAAAAACAGCCCTATTTAAGGAACAGGAAAACACAACACAGTCGGCTGGGTTTCCTAAGGGGGAGATGGATTACACACAAGACTGCAGACTCAAAATGTAATAAAATAAGAAGAATTTAATTACACAGTGGCCACAATAAGTGTTTGGACCATTAAGCCAGAGTTAAATATCATTTTATGAATGTCACTGCATTAAATAGAAATATTAAATAAGTAGCATCTGCAAACAAATTATGCCAGACCTTTTTTTTTTTTTTTAGAACTGATGTCATTTTGCAATTACTTTTAACTTTGTGGCAGTGTGAACCAGTTCCCCTCATGCTCACACAGGTGTGCTAGCAGAGTAACCTTGTATAGTTGAAATACATTACATTTTGTGATCAAATAAATGCAGCCTTGGTGCACACAATTAACCAAACCAAAGTCCTGAATGGTACTGTAAATTTGACACCCCAAACGTTTCCAAATATCTACAGTATATTGCTTGAGCTGCCTTTATAAAATAAATTCCACTTTAGTAACTTTTATTCTTTATTTTTTTAGTGTTGCATCATGAATTTATCTAATCTTGATTTTATCAAATTGATTATTAGGCTGGAAAATTTATAATCCGTTTTACAGACCTTTTTTACAGTTTTGTGTTTGAGACTAACCTGTTGAATTGACTAGTTAATAAATGATCATGGAAGTCCATTAGTGAGCCATTAAGTTGGAATTTCACATTCCAGCTGACCAATGTTGTCATTTCGTGCAACTTATTTATCCGTAAACACTGAAAGGTTTATAAGGTTATGATTAAATTCAATTTTCTGCCTTATATTTGATTTAACTTCACCTCCAATCAATCTAAATATTTTAAAACTCACACACACACACTTAGAAGACAACAGAAACTCATTACTGTTAATGATGGAGATGTCTCTTCCTTTGTAGTGCTCTGCTAAGGTCATGGAAGATCCCTGTGCTGAGGCCACAATGCGGACGGTGCGGCTGTTGTCAGAGCAGTCCAGATGAGACGAGGCTCCCAGATCAGATACATGGACTCCCAGGGACTCAGGAAATGTGAAGGAATCCCGAGTACGGTCTGTACAGTAGGACTTGTACCACCACTGCACAACGGCGGTTTGAGAGGAGTGGGTGGTGTAATGACAGGGAAGAACGATGGAGGAGAACAGCATAGCAAACTTCTTCTCATCTTTCACATTCACCTGTACACCATTACAATTTTGCACTGTGCCAAAAAGAGAGAAAGAGATTTAATGAGAAGAAAAAAAAACAGTAAACGTTACTGAATGACATTAACACAATCACACTTACGGCTGGAATACACAACACAAGTCGACTCTAGCTGATGAAAGTCAGAGCTAGTCTGCAGATTTCACAGAAAAGAGTATGATATGCACAGACTTGAATTCATTAGCTATCTAGTGGGAGGATATCACATATTGTTTTCATTTGTCATGCATCTCCTTGTGTTTGGAACAGTGTTTTATATGGTCGGCAAGTGTATGATCACTAGTGTTTTTAAAATCTGTAAAGTTTGCAGAATAATATTTAAAAACATTTAAATACAGTGTAGAACCCTGTTTTGTGTGATGTTATTTTCTAGCAAGTAAATTAAAAAAGTATAGATGAGAACTTTGCCAGAAAGATGCAAATGTTAGTTTTTTAGTTACTGATAAACTTGTATTTGTTTTGTGATGACTTGGGTAACAGAACTGAAGGTTGAGCTTGATAAAAATAAAGTCAGCACTACAATTTGTGTAAAACTTCATTCATTCATTAAAATAATGTACTTGGCTTATTCTCATGCTGTAGATTAGAATTGGTCTTTAGAATTAGTTTTACACAAAAAGTTTATAATTAAATGGCATTTCAGCAATTCATGTCAAAATTCGGACCGTTTTTATTTAAACTACTGGATACAGTAAGAATTGAGACAGACTAAAATCACCATATTAAGTAAACACACCCATGAGCAAACAGAGTAATGCAAATTCCAAGATACAGTGAGCTTTCAGCAGCAACTGTAATGACTACTGACCTGTTCACAGTATTACGGTGTTTGAGTCTAATGGTATGTTTCATAGTGTCAGAGACAGGCATGTGATCATTACCGAAAGCCATTTCTCAGTCTAGGCCTACCCAACCAGTGGATCAAAAAAAAGAAGAAGATTTGCTCTTTTCGAGAATGCTTAGTCACACCATTCCAAAGGGAATTCACTTTATCAGATAGAGATTACAAGGTGAGATGACCTGAAAACAAATGCCTAAAAACATCTGGATCCAGTCAGTCAGCATCTGAATATGTGTGTGTCTGTGTGTGTGTGTGTGTGTTTCTAAGCATGAAAGAGTGTGTTTGTCTAGCTGTGTGTGGGAGATTATGAAACAGAACACTGGACAAAATCAGAGAAGAGCCTGCGAGGGTGATCTGCTGGTGTGAAAAACAAAGAGAGTGAGAAAGAAAGAAAGAAAGAAAGAAGTGTGAGTAAAGAAAGTTAAATTCCATGCTATGCAGGGGGTGCAGAGAGGTGGGGGCTGTCATTTTTTGGTCTCTGAGGTCACCGGCTCTGACTGTTTGATTGGGGTGGTGAAACTGAAATATTCTGAGAAAACTCTTACAAAAGATCACGTTGAGTACAAGTAGGGAGGAGGTCTCTCCCACAAACACAGAGATACTGTAACTCTTGTCAAAGGGTGGAGCACATTGCATAAAAATATACAACAACCAGTCACCACAGATATCTGGATGAGATCTTCACTCATTCATTGTTGCCTTAGAGGAAATGGAGCAACTTCCTGAGCATTTTCCAACTGTACTTGAGAATGATAGTGTTGCTGAAGGGAATGTAGGCGAGAATTCTGGGATACATTCATTAATGCTGCGTTCAGGGTAGATGGGGTCCTCCTTTTGTCCTCTCTGTTGCCTGTTTGACTCATTGTTTGCCATTATGGTGAACCCCCACCCACCCCCATCCCGGAGGGAGGGGGATGTTGAGGTCCCACCAATAAGACACACTCATTGACTCAGTCATCCATGAACACCCAATTAGGTTAAAGAGATTTAAACCAAGCCGTTACCAGCAGACAGTTTTACTTGATTATATGTGTTAATGAAATGCTGATGCTAACCAAACATTTACAGGGAGGCATATTACATACTATCACATGAAAATAGTATTCAGCTCTTTACCAGCTCAAAATAACTTTTCCCTAAAAAATGTGTGCACATTCCTTCTTAGTAGTAGCGTAGTTTTAGTTCTCAAAGTTGGCTACTGACATACTCATCATATATTGTTTTGTCTATGTTTCATCTACCCTTCAGGAACTGATACAATGCAGCTGCACTCCCTGACACACATTCCAGCAGCACTTCCCACAATTCTTTCCCACAATAACAACTTTGGGATAATAAATCTAATGCTTGTCTATGAGGTATAATTAAAGAAGGCTAGTTTAAACTCTAGTTGTGAAATCCCTATTATACATTACACAAATGCAAACATTTTATAATAATCAATAATAAAGATTAATATATTATGTTGAACAGAGAAACATACTGATTTAAATCAGAGTAATATATTTAATTATTTTAGTAGTAAGTTTAGTTTAGTAAATTTTAGTACTACTTTAGTAGTAAGTAGTTTATTTTAGTTTAAGTTAACTTGAAGCTCGTCAAAAGTTAGAAGGTAACGGACTCATTTAACAATAAAAAGTGTAAAAAGAAGGTTTTATTTGATTTTTAAAAAAGTAAAAAATATTATATTTGTAAATTGTAAATGCATTGTCAGTTGTAAATAGAAATGGATTATAGTAAAAACCGTCACAAGGACCCGTGATCAATCTAAAAATAAAGCCGGGCACAAGGTTTTCTAAGCTCTCAACCTGTTGCTTTGGTTGTGTGCCCCAGTTTTCTGTATTTCTATATCGCGGTCAAATAGAAAACAGATCAACTCACATGAAAATAGCATGAATACAATCCAGAATCTGTGTAACAAAACCATGATCCAGTTTAGCGCGGTTTAGTTTACAGGTATGTAGTCCATCTTCTCCCGGACTGTTATTCGCTTAATTTCATTTCTGTCTGCAGCGCTGGTGAGAATGAGCGGACTGTACCACTTTATTAAAAGGGGAAGCGACTGTGAAAATGTAACATTTAAAACTAACATATCAAAAGATGCTGACCAGTTGTTGCTGAGTTGAAAACAAATAACGAATATATTTTTTGTACCGAATGAAACAGATGTCAAAGAAATGTTAGAAACTACTTTATATAACAGCCACTGAAATAGTCTCCCATTTCTTTTAAGTGGATGCGTCTGTCAGTCAAATGCATCATTATCTTGCCGTAAACATAGTCTAAAGAAAAAAAAGATAATTTAGGGTGACTTCAATTGTGTGTTGAAAGCATTATTATGTGTTTATTATGTTTTTGCGGTTGTTCCAAAGACACACCTTACAGGGGGAAAATAAATGAAATAGTTTATTTTTAATTAAGTAGGTCAAGTCGAATCACATCAATTAGTCATGTAATGTACAAAAAAAAGTAAAAACAAAAATAAAATAAAAAAGTATAATAATTATTATTATTTTTTATCCTTAAAAGGGTCATATGATGTGATTTAAAATTTTCCTTTCTCTTTGGAGTGTTACAAACTCTTCGTGCATAAAGAAGATCTGTATAGTTCTCTTCAAAGAGATATTCTTTATAAAAATTAAGAATTGTCCACACCCCCTAAAACGCATAGTTTAAATACACCCCCACATGTCTATGTCAATGTTTGGGAAGATTTGCATGACACAGAGCAAATGTTCACGCAAAGAAATGAGGAATAACTTTTATTTTCGCTGTAGTATTTTCGTTGCCGCCATATTGTGGATACAGTGTGTTTAGTGGGAAAAGTGAAGCTACTTTGTTTGGCCTTCCAAAAGTGGACGATATACGCTTTGTCATGCCTAGAACTTCCTCACTCAAGCCTGCAGTGTGTGACGCTGTGTGACACATTTTATGAAGGACTGTTTCCTGAACCTGCAGAATGGTTCTGCGCTCAAAGGCTGTTTTATAAGGTGGTTCCAACTTTGCGAGGACTCACAGCCTGTAAGTACATGTTTTATATTTAAAGAATTTGCCACTAATGATTCAAGCGCGAGTTTTGAGCAGTGTTGAGTAGCACTTGTTTGTCATTTCTCCAGTCACAAATGCAGACATGGTTTTATGTTTACTTGGTGTGATTTATACAATGCATAAAACACTGTATAAGTCATTATAATCAGTAATTAAAAAAAAACAGTAAATCAGTAAAGAAAATGCCTAGTTTATAATGGGTTTTATTGGTTTTGTCTTGTTGTGCAGGGACACACATCACAGTATTAAGGGGCGTAACATTTTCATCACACACTTGAGGTATTTAGCCAATCACAACTCAGTGGATAGCTGGCCAATCAGAGCACACCTCGCTTTTCAGAATGATGAGCTTTGTAAAAATCGATGCATTTCAGAAAGGTGGGCATAGAGGAGAAACAATAATGTACATTATGTGGAAAATAATGTTTTTTTTTTAACCTTAAACTGCATAAACACATTGCATTACACCAAATTCACAAAATAATGTTATTTTTAGCAACATCATATGACCCCTTTAAGAAGGCAGTTTACATTACTGTGTATTTACATGTGAACCCCTGCCTATAAAAAATAAATGAATACATCCATCCATGATTCAGAAGAACAGTCCAAATAAAAAAATGTCAATTACTTTAGCTGACATACATACCAAAACAACTTTTTTGCTGTATATAAAATTATGTTAATATCCCATAAAATCATATAATAAAGTAAATACAAATGTATGATTCATCTGCTGGCATACAACACAGTTTGATTTATCAAATATAGGCAAATAAAACAAAAGAACAATATAGTAGGTTTAAACAACTTCAGAGCTAAAATAAACACTGGAATTGTTGTCCTATTAGCAAAAAAATTGGTTTAATTATTAGTTATCATAATAATAAAATGGTTTGATTATCATACTGATCATGCTGATTTTATCTACAGCGATCTCTGAGCTCATTGTGACTACCTCAGCGTTCGTCGTAGCGATCTCTGAGTTCATCGTGACTACCTCTGTGTTCATCGTAGCGATCTCTGAGTTCATCGCGACTACCTCTGCGTTCATCGTAGCGATCTCTGAGCTCATCGCGACTACCTCTGCGTTCATCGTAGCGATCTCTGAGCTCATCGCGACTACCTCTGCGTTCATCGTAGCGATCTCTGAGTTCATCGCGACTACCTCTGCGTTCATCGTAGCGATCTCTGAGCTCATCGCGGCTTCCTCTGCGATCATCGTAGCGGTCTCTGAGGTCATCACGACTACCTCTGCGGTCATCGTAGCGGTCTCTGAGGTCATCACGACTACCTCTGCGGTCATCGTAGCGGTCTCTGAGGTCATCACGACTTCCTCTGCGGTCATCATGGTCTCTGAGGTCATCACGGCTTCCTCTGCGGTCATCATGGTCTCTGAGGTCATCACGGCTTCCTCTGCGGTCATCGTAGCGATCTCTGAGGTCATCACGGCCTCCTTTATTGAGGTCATCATGGCTACCTCTGCGGTCATCAAAGTGATTTTTGAGGTCATCATTGAAAGCTTTGTCAGTTCCCTTTTCATTGATTGCCATGATGCCTGTATTCGCATCCTCGGTAATTTCTAGTGGTGGTTTGTCATGGTATTCCACAACTGGATTCCTGAGGCCATAAACAAACATACAGATGGGTAAAAACATATACTAACAATGAGGACCTACCATCCAAAAACCAATAATCACTTCATCTATTACTTTGAGAGCATATGCAGACCTACTCTATTTCATAGTTTTTTGGTTTCTGTTTCCGTTTGCGGCAGCAGCAAATGATGACTATTATGAGCACTGAAACTCCAGCAATACAACCAGCCACAATACCTATTGTAGCAAGATTCATAGAGGCTGTAAAAACAGAAAGACATGGAAATGAAAATCAGTCAAGGGTCTTCAGAGGTCAAGATTTCACACATTAAACATTGTACTACTGTAAGGTACCTGCACATATCAAAAAAAGGGGTGAAGGTCCACCCCTGAACCTCACCAAGACATATAATAGTTAAAAGTTTGTGTGTGTGTGTTTTGGAATAACATAAACTGATAAGAGTGTACACAGTAAATCATGTCAATTGTTGACATTAAGCTATAATATCAAGATCTTTCATATCAACACATGGTAAAATAACTGGTAATCTGACTAAAATAAATGATCACCTTAAAAAGAAAGAAAGCAGGCAAAAGCGGCAATACTCACGTGGCATTACGGACAACGTCATGTTACATTTGGCTGTTCCGACCTTATTGATTGATTGGCAAATATAGTAACCCGATGTCTCCATGGACACATTGACCAAAGACAAAACTCCATCCTCTGTTGCACAAAATATTGTTTAAACTATAACATAGAGTGACAACGTATGTAATTACTCTAGTCCACTGAAGAAGATACAGAACTTACTTTCAGTGGTTTTGAGAGGAAATGCTTGAGGCATATTTTGGACACTATATCTCTCCCATTTGTATGTTGGTTTAGGTGAGCCCTCCTCAGAGACACAGGTAAGGCTAATATTGTGTCCATATTCTGCTGTGCCTACTACCTTACAAACGGGTTGTGATGGTGCAACTGAAAAAAAAAAAATGATATTCATTCAACATTTTTTAGATGGATTCTTCTAAACATGTATATATTGACTTTTCTTTTGAGACAAAGTGCCAAAGATCTTACCCTGAACCAAAAGAAAAGTAGTGTCCGATATTTTGCCGTCGATGTCTCCAGGAATCTGAACAAAACATTGAATTCTTCTGCTCTCTTTAAGAGTGACTTGTTTTAGAGTCAATTTCGATGTTTTTGCATTAAAGTCCGTGTCTATCATGGCTTTACCTTGATAGTCTGATCCAATGTCTACTTTACCATAGGAGTAAAAGTAACCGAAAATGACCTATGAGGCCAAAACAAAGAACAATTTTTGGCTTCATTGTAATAGTTTATTTGTTATTATACAGGTATAGTTTTTACACTAATGGTGATTAATGGTGTTTTGGTAGACAGTTGAAATTTTTCTGGCTTACCTTCTGCCCAGATATCTCATCAGCCTCACCAGTCCATGATATAACGATAAGATCATTATTTTGGTTTTTAGGTTTAAAATTACATGTAAGGGTGACATCATCACCCCTGGCAACCTCCACATTAGCTTGACTCATTGTCACTTCCAGTCCAGAACTAGCTGACATCACTATGAGGCAAAGAGAGAGAACTTCGTGCATATCATATTTAAAATGCAAAATTCAAAATGCAGAATGTTTTTTAAAACGCAGGATTTTATAATATTTCTCAAAGGTTTCAAAAAGCATTACACAGAATTGAAAAATGATTTTAAGATAAAAGGGAAATGTCAAATAAAAGGGAATGATCTGAAAATATTCAGTAAAATTCCTTTCTACATTTGAAAATGTTCTCACTTACAGTAAAACAAATCACAACTTCAGTTTATCGGTAAACACGGTGTGGTTGTATCATTACACATTCTGATAATTCACTTATTTAATGATATCATTTATTCAGTTCTTTCACATTGATAGATTATGGTATTTAAGAATGCATAAGTCTGCTGATTCTGTGTATGTGTCTATGTAAATGAATGAAATAAGTAGGGGAAGAAATCTTCCATTTTGTAGTCCTCGTCAGAACAGAGAACATAAATACTTGAAAAACTATCCTTTATCAACTATTACATACAGACCAACTGAAAAGAAATCACTGACACAAACTAATTATACCAAACATAATGTCATTGATTTGATCTTGACTGCTGGACTCATTGTGAATGTCAGGAAACCGTCCACCTCACCTGATATTAAACACAGGCTGCAAAAAATCAGCTTCCAGTTGGACATTTTGTCGCTCTTCAATCACACTGCAATAGATGGTGGTCCTCAGGTAGATTTTCTAATTTTTTTTTCTTTTTTTTGAAATATCCTTATTTCTTGGCTTCCTGTGTGCTCACCGAAACTGCTTTGCTTCTGCGCCTGTGTCTACCACACCTTTATTGCACTATGGACTCTTATCTTCTTCCTCAAGTTTTACAAGATAGGTTGTAACAAAATGGCAGATGTGATAGTAGTACACATTAGGAGTCATTCTGCTAAATGAACTGACATGCAAGGGGAAGTGGATATTTACATAGCTAATAATAAGGGACATACTAAATATTACAGCTTTGGACCTCCCTGCATTTTTATTCAGGATGGCTTGTGTACAATATCACTTGATAAATCATAAGGTTTACATGCGCATGCTTTGCTATCTGAATGTTTAAGTAATATTAAGAAGATTTCTTTATTGTTAACTTCTTTGAACAACACATCTAAATCTAAAAACTGGACGTGTATTCCAGCTGTGGTGCGTTGCCGCACAAAACCAGCAGATGGTAGTGCGGGAGACATAACTGAAATTACAGGCACTTTGTGAACAGGTCATTTTTCCATTTGGTAAGGAACTATTCATCTTTACCAGACGCCATGCTCACAAAAACTTCCGTTCCTATTTACTGCTCAGCTGTGCTAGTTAACAGACTTGCTCTCACTCTTTTCATATAAGCCATTTCATTTAAGCCCTTTTATTGTCTTTGGATCATTTCTGTCAGACTTCAGTAAAGAATATGCTGTAAATATCATTTTTGGTAACGGAATAAAAATTTGTTACATTGTCATGTGTGCCTTAGTACAGAAGCAGTCATGGTATTTTGGTCTTTCAGTAAGTTATACAGCTTTCTATATTATTATTTAATTGCATAATTTTATATTGAAATGTAGCAAGATGTACTGTCATTTAAAAAAAATAGTTGAATAATACAGTTTTTATAAAATATTTGAAAAATGGGGTTAAATTGTGATTAAAAAGTGCTTAAAATCAATTAGGAAAATAGACACTTTAAACATATTGTCTCCGTAGGCTCTTTTTGGTTGTTTGTTTCTTATTTTCTTTTTTATTAATTCACTACATTGTTCATAAAACAAAGCTTTTCTTTTTTTTTTTTTTGCACATGACCAATAACGCATGCCAGGTCTACATGTGTCCAAATTGTATTCAAAACTTGTGTAATTATGGTTAACGATCAATGTCCGCGTGTCCTTTGGAGGTGGTCCTGTGTGAGTTGAGTCGCTCTGATGGGGGAACTCTCTCTCAGGCTCAGATGCTGTGTGACTGTGAGTGAGTGCATCGGTGAGCCTCTGTATTGTGTTTTGAGGATTTGGGCTTAAATATTCAAAATGGCGGACGGAGGAGCAGCGAGTCAAGATGAGAGTTCAGGACCAGGTAATCATTACTGCATTTTACATATTCATATTCATATTCAAACACTCTTTCTCTCAACCCAGTAAAGCGCGGTAGGGAAAGCGTAAACGAAATACTCAAACCCGATGTTGCACTCATATGCAGTCTTTAAATAAACGTATCGGGGAATAATTCTCTCTGTCTGCGCGACGGTGAAACTGGCGATGCATTGCGACGGCAAATTAAAGGAAAATGCTTCCTTTGTGTGATTAGAGCAGCCGCGTTACATATTCATACCACCGCTGAGAAATCGCCGCTTTGAATATTTTATTAGTCATAATCGGCGACAGCTCGCGGGGTTTTGCACTGTCCCCGGTCAAAGGTTGTTAGAATTTTACAGTTAATCATAACTAAAGGCTGCGGTGTGCATGCTAAGTGGCTAAAGCTACTCCAGCGGCTTTGTGTTGCTGTAT
This sequence comes from Carassius auratus, assembly GCF_003368295.1. Lineage (NCBI taxonomy): Eukaryota > Metazoa > Chordata > Actinopteri > Cypriniformes > Cyprinidae > Carassius > Carassius auratus. The sequence continues at coordinate 18,879,313 of NC_039251.1, read as the reverse complement.
TGTGCCGTGAGCCAATCCCACATATAAAGCTTTGAATATTCATTCGCTCGCAATCAGCCGGCGTCTGCGCAACGTGTTTACAATGAAAATATGAAAGAGCAGAGCAGCTGGGGCTTGCTTAGTGTACGGTTAGGACACGGCGTGATTTTTTTTTATGCCTATTCTCTTGCCTTTTGTGCCCATTGCAGGCGTGTAGCCCTGTTATGTTATTCATGTGGGCCTTCTAGAGCTCAGAATGCGCTGTTCAGCATATTCTATCAGAATGAATCCATTTCATTGTCGAAGGATGGTGGAACGTGCCAAAATGGAACTCTGACGGCAGTTTAAACAATGTATCCAGTCCAGTTGTGATAAATTGTTACTTTGTAGCACAGCCGGTGTTTCTGTAACGTATCAGTCTGTCTGCCGAAGGAGATGTGTATGCAGGCATCATGCCAGCTTTATTTGTTAGTCTAATATGTGATCCGCAAATAGAGAACAGCGTCTCCACTATTGTTCCAGAAGCTGTATGCTTGTGTGTGTATTTAGTCATTTTACTGTTTCATCATCCGTTAACAGCCAAAAAAAGTCCGTTTTGCTATTTTTATTCTCTTGTGAAAAATAGTCTTTAGTGCTTTAATTATCATATTGCTTATTCATTAATACAACTCTCAATAGTGGCGTGGTTTTGTATCTACGTTCTTCGAATCACAGATATTCACTGTTGAGCTGATATTCAAAACGAATTAATTATTGGTCGTTTTATTCGTATATCGTTTTTCACACCACTTTACAGAACAGCTTGACAAAAATTCATAACTTTAATGTTTGTAATAGTCCACGTTTGGCAGTTTACAGCTTTCTATGGTAAATATCGCTTTATGTGGGTAAAGTTGGATATCTGTATCACACCGTAGATTGAACAGTCATTGTTCATCTAATATTTATATTTCATTTATTTCAGTTTTATTTCATTCATCAAAGGTTTTAGTTAAAAGTAACAACATGATGCATATCTGGGTTAAATATTTTGGTAATTTGTCCCACCCTATAGTATTGCTTTCATACAGTTGTTCTTGTAATTAATATAGAGTATTTTACATTTAAGGCAAAACAGTGTCTTGGCTCATCAAAAATCAAAGACCACAAACCTAACTGTTGAAATTTTTATGGTTATGTTATCTTTCACCCTGATGTCTCACAGCAAGAGAAACCACTTTTTACCACTTTTTTTATCTGCTTTAAAAATCTTATCACCCTTCTCTCATTTAACATGAATTCTGTGACTACATGAAAACTATTTGGTTTGTATTTAAATGAGCATATACATGTTTGGCTTCAGACATGTCAGGAAGGAGTCGGGTCTAACAGACCCTGCCTTATAACTGATAACATTTTCACTCGGTGTGTAGGGCTTAGAGAGACAATGACATGCTGAAACTTGTTTGTTTCCTGTATCCACCGCTCATTCCTATAGTGTAAATGACCTGCATGAATCCTTAATTAAATTTTTGCAGCAACTGACACTTCAAGCATAGTAGTGAAACTTCATGGCATTTTGCGTCTCTCTTTGACCATCTGTCTGTATTATTTTTTTTCTTTTGCTCGAGTTTCTCTTCATGCTCTGCTGATGTGAACATGTAGAAACAGCCCCTGCAGGCTAACAGCCTATTAATTAAAATAATTATAGACCTAAAATCTAGTGAGAGTTGGTGGTTTTTGCCAGCCTTTGAGAATGATGTGCAACAATCCTCTTTATATTTATATGTGGCAGATTGGAGTGACTTCATGTTGTGCACTTAAATGGTTTTGTCATATTAAATTATAATATATGAGTGAAAATGATTGTAATCTGTGAATGGTTTCCATCATACTATCAAGTGTCTTTAATTTTTCATCAGTTTCTCCCTGAAACTCAAATGCAATGTGTTTTCAAATGCGCAATTTCAATATGAATGATGTTATTTGTTCCTGCTTGCTGGTAATCTCTTTTCCATAAAATGCATGTTTATTAAGTATAATATTTGCATTAATTTTTTTTTTTTTTGCTAATTTGAATATTACTCTCCAGGTTAGTTTTGTCATAAAACTAAATCGTCAAACTAGTTTTTCTTTAAGATAAGAAGTTAAGAAAAAATACAGCTGTAACATGAAACTATATATGTTTCGTAGGATTATGCTAGTCTTGTAATCCTTCTGTTGTCTGAGTTAAGTTTAGCACTCTGAAAAAGTATTTTAAGTGTCAGCAATACTTCCTTGTGGATAGGCGGATTTCTTTCTGCTTACTCTGTCAGATCTTTGTTCTAATGTGTAAATCTCTGTTTTGTTGTAATTAGGCCAAGCTCTGAAAAATATCATATAATGAGGTGCACAGTTAATCTGGATATGCAAAGCAGACTTCATGTTCTTTTCCAGACAATACGGCTACAGGAGTCACGGAATTTGATTCCGTGAAGTGTCTGGGCCACAGGGGGCTGTGTGAATAGGATGGTGGAGAATGGCAAGTAATTTACTTTCCGAACAGCTTCATCCGCAACCTCTGGTGCTTAGAATGTATAAGAAATGCAACCTGCTGTCTTTATGTCCAAGTACCGTCCTCGCCGGTTTGTGCGCTTTGATCGCATTGACAGAAAGCTCACCTGTTTCACCTAATTTAACCAGCACTCCATAGGTAATTGGGCTTGTGCATGGACACTTTTTTTTTTTCATTCCTCCTTTTTTCCCTCCAAAGCGATCCAATTAATATGCTAATGAAATGATAAATATTTATGAGCATTTAAATTAGGGAGAAAGCTCTCGGAGCGCCGTGCGAAATGAATTGCTTGCAGGACTTCAAAGTGTTGCTCGACTAATGAAGTGAGGCAGATTTGCATATGGCTTTAATCAGCTGCATACTTATGCTTTATTACGCCGATGACAGCCGCTGCGCTTCTGTTCCGTTCCAAAATGAAAACGAACTTCTTCACACTCTAGTTGTTATGACAATCATGGCACAGAGAGAGTGAGCGAGAGAGAGAGCAAAGCAAGCAGGCAAGCCGGAGAGACTGAGAGAAAGGCAGCCACAGTTCCACTGAAGCTTAGCTGTGCTCTGCACGCGTGTTGTTTTCCACTCCAAACCGTTTAGTTACACCAGAAGCGAGACTTCCTTTGCTATTTAGGGTTGTCTGCGAAAGGGGGTGTTTGTTGTGATGCTCGTAGAGACGCTTGACAAGGCAGGTGCAGCAGCTGCTGGTGAGTGATGTTTGTGGTCGGCAACAACATTTTAAGATCTGTTTTACCCTACAGTGATGCTATGCTCTCTGGAGTTGAGTAGTCAACGTTGTTGGTTTGTGCATTTAGACTTTGAGACATTCTGTGTAGTCTATGGCATATTAAGTAGGAATATTTTTTGAAGTTTTTATTCATAAAAAAATAAATAAAAAATCGGGTCATGGGGTTGTTACTGTCTCACTTTTGTAAGTCACTGAATGATTGGTCTTTGAAGAGAAACTGAAAGTCAGACCTTTCTCTGTCTGTTCCAGATTCTAAAATGAGTAATCCATCGGAAACAAGTAAATGTGCAATGGAGAGCGGGGATGAAAACACTGGTGAGCTACTCAAGGGACCGTTGGCTCCTTAACTTGCATGTTCATATATTTTCTCCAGTAGTCTGCTCGGATCTTTTGCATTGATCTTTCTAACACAACTTTCTTTTAACGCCTGAGTGAGTTGAAAGACCAGCACTTCACAATTTGTACGTTGTAAAGGGTCACTTGTGCTGATTTTAATGAGGTTGAACATTTAGGACAATGAGTCTCAATATGTATCGCTGAATGTTTTTTTTTTTTTTAAGATTGAAATAAGAAAGGCCATGGAGCTGAATAACTTGGTTGAAAAGACCTTTTTGTGTGGCTCTGATCTATTGTAACATTGACTGCTTTTCTTCTTCCAGGTGCCCAAACAAATGGACTGGACTTTCACAGGCAGACTGTGCAAACAACAAACGCAATCACCAACGCACACGCACAGGCCTTGCTCCAACAGGTAGAATCTTTTTCTCTTAGTTCACACACACATTTGTGGTCTGTGCCATGGATGAAAGCACAATAGGAATTTAAAGATGTCCCCAGGGCCCCGTGTCTTAGTCACAAAACTGCCACTGTCTTGACCTGCGTTTTTCATTATCGTGTTTCAGAGCGACTGTAGAGGCTTTCCAGCTGATGTCATGCATCAGTCTATTCCAAAATAATGTGTGAGATTTGTCGTTACTTTGAAGATTGGAGAATTACAGAACAACTTGCTTTCTCCTGCTTACAGGGGAAATTATTGGGGCTCATATGCTAATTAGCTGCTCTGCAGTTGCTCGGAAACAGATGGTTGAGAATATGCAAATCTATGCAGAATTTACATGTACTGCATAACAGTTTCATTAATTAGCATACCCGCTTTGCTCTCTGCTTGAAGTCTCAGAAGGCTGCGGTATATTTTTCATCACCATAAACGAGCGACGAACAAAACACATTTGATTTTGGAGAGGAATTTTAGGATGGTCTTCCTCTGTATTTGCTTTCTCTGCCCCCATTTCCACGTAGATTGAGCAAAAGGTTTGCTGCTGCCACCAAACTGGAACATTTAAACCAGAAAAAGCATGAACCTTATCGTGCAAAAGAGTAGAGCAGTCCCTCTCTGCTTTTCAGTGATCTTTGCTCCGAAGTGTCTCTCCCCATTCATTTTTCCTTTGAGATTTTAAAAGTCTTTGTTAAAGAGTTAAAAGCAATAAACCAAACCAGCCTCTAGGTGAATTACAAACATTACAGACATAGATTTGTGTACATTTTGACAAAAAAAAAAACAGTGAGGAAAGAACATCAAGCATTGCAATTGATATCATCAAATATACAGCTATTGTTCAAAATCTGTTGACTATAGCTATATATACAATATATTTATACATTTATTGTAAACTATTCATGTATAAATATTTAACACATTTGAGAGTGGAGGCATCATTTGCAGTGCTTCATTGAGTTGAAATGTGTAGAGTTATGGATAATGCATTTTTTCATGAGGAGTCCCACTTTTATACATGACTGGTTTTAAAATAAGTTAAAATAACATGTTGCCTGTTCATAGTATAGTACTGCACTATTCATCATTGTCTTCATCCTGTACAGTTGGGTATTGATTTCCTTTTTTTTTTTTTTTTTTCTTTAAGTGGTAGAATCCTTTTTGTGACTTGAAAAATCATCTTAATGTAGACACTTACTTGTCATTAGCACTGATTGGCCGACCTAGAACCTGAACAGGCTTTAGTTTCATTGCATTTTTGCAGTATATACATATAACCCTGTTATATAGTGACACACTGAAATTTCACTGTGTTCTATTTTGTGCATAAATTGAGTAATTAGGGAAATGTTTTAAAATCATGCACACTCAAAGATTTTAGTATGGGTTGATATAGTTATTAAATATAATTAATCATGGCTAACTGTAATTGAACATTTCGACAATGGCAATATCTGCAACTGCCTTTTAGTAAATAAACACACTTAATCCAGGGTAAAGCGTTGTGAGTAACGGGGGAATTTCCACCTTGAGAGTTTTACAGAAATGGGCCTAATGCCAAATGTGGTGATAAGAGATTAAGCGAATTCTTGTCTTTGTTTCTTTGTCTCACTCTCTTTTCTGCAGTTGACTTTGACTCCGGCGCAGCAGCAGTTATTGCTGCAGCAGGCTCAGGCTCAGCTCTTAGCAGCAGCGGTGCAGCATTCAGCCGGCCAGCAGAGCAGCACTACAGGAGCCAGCATCTCTGCCTCCGCTGCCACCCCCATCACCCAGATCCCCCTCTCTCAACCCATCCAGATCACACCTGTAAGACAGCGCAGTTTCATTCATCCCAGTCTCAGTGCTGAAATAGCCGTTTTATTTGATTTGTAACGAGACCATTCTTTCAATATGATATTGTCTCTTAAATAAAGGCAAACCCCAATGGATGACAGACATTAAGGAAAGGACTTTCTAAAAAATATATTTTTTTTAAATTTTATTTCAATATTTGCCCTGGCAGTATTTTGTCTTGCCCTGAAGCGAAGTGTGTGTTTTAATTAAAATGAACATTTAGCCAAATATAGGACATTGGCTGAAAGAAATGGTAACAAATATGTCAGTGGAAAGAGAACACATTAAGCGATAAATATACTATTCTGATGGAGTTTGGGAGACCTTTCAAATTGTTCTTAAAATGTGGTGGACTTGAAAATGTGTGAAAGACGACTGATATTGTATATGAATCGTATTGTATATTTACATGGGTATAGTTAAAATGCAACAAAATATGAAAAAAACAATATTTTGTTCTTCAGGCCCTTCAGCTATTTATACGAAGGAAAGCTGCATCTGAAGTGTATAGGGAATCAAAGTACCCAAAATGAAATGTTAAAATCTATTTTTTTTTTTAAAAGGGGTGCATTTGAACACTTTTAAATTGGCAAAAGCATTTCCACTAGGATCAAAATAGCAGAAAATACTATATCATATGCGTAAATGCTGATCGACATGGCAAGAGCAAAATTTATGTTTCCTAAAACATAACACTTCTTTACTGTTGAACCCCACTCATTTTAAGTGGTGAGGTTGTCATGGCAGTCATAGCTTAACTGGTGCACTTGGTATAGTGACGCATACTAACATTGTGTCTGTGTGGAACAATACAGCAGTTACAGCAGCTGCAACAGCAGAGAACCTCAACCTGCAGCAGTTTGTGCTGGTCCAGCCGGGCCACCACATCGCAACACAGCTGCAGCCCGCGCAGTTTCATCATCTCGCAGACACCACAGGGTCAGCAGAGTGAGTCCCGTGTCGTCTTAACCTTCCTGGATCTCTCCGTTCCTCCATGGTGATCAGCCTATCTGATTGTTTCGTCTTTCCTCTTGCTCTAACCAGGTCTCCTACAGGCCCAGAACCTTCTAACTCAACTACCTCAAAGCCAAGCCAACCTCCTGCAGACCCAGCCAAGCATCACACTTGCCACACAGGTCAGGGGCGTCCCATTTACCCACTGGATCCATTTGTACACATCATCTAGATTATTTTATTTTTATGAAAATCTGTTAGATTTGCATACATTTCAAAATCCAAACCTGCTTAACACCTTTTCCTTTCACTTCACAGCCTGCTACACCACACGCACGATAGCAGCGACCCCCATCCAATCCCTTCCTCACAGCCAGACGACACCAAAGCACATCGACACACCCAGCCTGGAGGAGCCCAGCGACTTGGAGGAGCTAGAGCAGTTTGCCAAGACCTTCAAACAGAGACGCATCAAACTGGGCTTCACGCAGGTAAACTGGTCTTCCTCTTCACACGGTTTGTCTTGCTGCACACTGTTGTTGATTTCACTGTTCAGAAGTCTCCGATGGTATTTAATCATCCAGGTCATCACCGAATGTGAATTATATCCATCTGAGACTCAGAAGGTGACTTTGTAAATTCT